>NC_085140.1:119276382-119426866 GCF_024139115.2 Armigeres subalbatus
GATTTTAGCATACATGTTGGCGAGCAAGTTGACACTACAACTCTGAAACTCTGGAAACCGAGCATCATAGATGTTCCAACGTATAATGCCATGCTTCTTCTTCTTCTTCTTATTGGCATTACATCCCCACACTGGGACAGAGCGCCTCGCAGCTTAGTGTCATTAAGCACTTCACAGTTATTAACTGCGAGGTTTCTAAGCCAGTTACCATTTTTGCATTCGTATATCATGAGGCCAAACGATGATACTTTATGCCCAGGGAAGTCGAGACAATTTCAACTGAAAATTCCTAGACCGGCACTGGGAATCGAACCCAGCCAATCATGGTCTTGCTTTGTGCTAAAGTTGCCATGCTAAAGTTCCTGAAAACCACTGTATCGCTCTCCAGTCGGTTGGTGTAAAGAGCTTTCAGTCGTATCAGAAGAAGACAACGAAACGGCCAGCGTACACTGGAATCAACTTCAAGCCACATCCGTCTGCCCATTTTGGGAGGAATCAGCATTCACCATTCATGTGCGGAAAGTTCAAGACTCTAAAGGTTGAAGAAAGAAGAAATGCAGTGATAATGAACGTTTATTCTTTAACTCTTAGGTCGTGGTCACGTGTCTAAATTGTGCAGCTTCGTGCGTGTGTCAGGCATCACTCGGTACATCTACAAAACTCAATCGTTCTCCTCGTCAGTCAGTACAGCCAGTCAAGGATTCCAACGTCCTCCAGAACCCAGAGATACAGACACAGAATGCTTCAACCTCAGCAACACAACACCACAAAGAATTCCATCCATCTCAGCAATCAAACAATGCACAATTCCAACCTCACAAGCACACAAAACACACAACACAACCCCAAAGTACAGTACAATGCATCTCTTCTAACAACAACAAACGATCGACTCAGCTTACTTGCAACGCATAAGTTATTGTTGAAGATAGTTTGCAGTACTATGTCGTCCTGAGCCTTACTGGACAGTGGTTTGTGGCATGATGGCTATTGTAAATATGTAAATAGAACTATAATAGATGATTACATGGTAAATGAAATTAGATAATAATAATTTAAATTGTTTTGGTTCTGTTATGTAAATCTTGATTCAAGTTATGGTTCAATGTTCATTAGATCTTTTGTTATAAATTATTCAATATAGATACCAATTCGACACCTGACAAGTTACTCACACATATGTTAAATGTCTGAGTAAACGTTCATTCAAAGAATGAACGTTGTTCATCTTAGATGAACTCAGTTCACAGGTCGCTTCGTGAACTTCAGACCGTCTGAACCAAGGTGGGACAAGAGGTTCAAAGGATGAGAACCCTTGCATCCGATACGTTATGAGGGAATGAGATGGCAGTTTCATTCGTAGGTTTATGATGGCTAAAGATAGATCGGAAGGTTGATCTTCGGAAGGTTCAACAACCCCGGACACGATTCGCAACCCACGACCCATATCTGAGGCAATTTGGGACAACTGGATCATTTCAATGAGACCGTGGAAAGATCCGGAGTGCGAGTTTTAGTCTCTAGTATCGTGAAACTGTGTGGTATGTTAAAACGACATTAGAAAGCTTTGGTTTTTAGATTTTACGTTTATTCCTTTCCGTTAGGCTAAAGTCCAGTTAAAGAGGTTAGTGCGGTTCGTTAGTATTTTCGTGAGTATCGTAGAAATAGATAATAATGTTAAATATGTGTGTTCCAAAATGGTTATACGCGTCAAACAGCCGTTTGACGGCTTATTGCCAGTTTTTGAAAACGATCTGAACCGACGCTTCTACCGACCTCTGGATATCGACCGATCGCCCAACCTCTCGGCCACCGTTTTCGTCGATCCACGCGCTCGTTGAAAACTCTCCGAGTTGCGGCTTTTGGTCCTGAACCGGAAAGGGACCGCACGTCACCATTGCGTCCCTGTCTGGCCACCGCCACCTTCAAAACGAATCATTTCGTCCGTAGCCGAGCAGTCATTTCGGCTGCCCACGGAATCCATTTTGTTGCCATCTTCGGTGGCGCGTTCCACGAGACGCCTGTATTGTTCGACCATCGTTTCCGAACCCGCCATCCGTCCGCTATTGTGTAGCAGCCATCGATCGCCATTGCGATCGCAGCGTCAACGACACGCGTTGGTAACGTTCCTCCGCAAGACCAACCATCATCGAACAGTCCGTTCGCCGGCTCGCGAACCTCGCGGTCACTTGCGGAGTTGCCGCAATACCATTTCGACAGCGAGCCACATCAAGAAAGGTCGGTAAAGCAGAGCACCAGAAAACATCCACGGTACCGGTAGAAATGCATGCGTAAATGAATTGACACACACATAAAAAGCTAGCTAAATTATAAATACGCACAATGAAGTAGACAGACAAGATAAAGTAGAGAGAAAGGAAAAGGAAAAGAGAATGATCCTAGGATAAGTTGCAACTAAATAAAGACAGTTTGTTAATCGTTGCGTTTTGCCTCACAAAAATAAATGTTTCCATTCAAATGCAAGAGTTTGTATGTCAGGTACTAAAGGTTTTTGATGTCGTTCGGTTAGTGTTTTTTTTTGTCATTTTGTGATTTTCTCTAGTTGGACTAGGGAAACTCAGTCCCTCCTTTTCCGTTCTTAAAGGAGAAGGAGAATTGTGAGGTTGGTTCTCAAGATGATAATTTGAGCTACAGTGACTAACCGAACGACGATCTCTAGCCATCGCAAATTTACGCGTGACGGCTCGGTCTCGAAAAGAACGGAAGTACTTTATAACCGTTCGTTTGCTAGTGCGTTTCTCATCCACTGAATTCCTTCAAGAAACCTGCCCTGAGGTTGGGATTCTTGCGGCACAAAACAGACGGGGGCCTCAATGTTGATTGAGGGGCGCTTAAGCCGCTCGTTTACGGATTCAAGGTCGAGAGACCATAGTCAGTTCGGCGTGCTAGGTTCCCAGTCCAGTTTATGTCGAGAACCTGTCGCAGAAGCTGAAGTTTAGAAGAGCCAAGAGTCTTTCTCAGTAAGCGGCATTGGCCAGGCTACGAGAGTGCAACGGAGACTTGTTGTAACGCTACCGAAGAAGGAGTTTCTCATCCAACGATTGGGAGACCCAGCACAGCACTGAAACGTTTTTTGAGCCTAGAGAAGAGACTGGAGGCAGCAGAAACGAAAAGGATGTACATGGAATTCATCCATGAGTATCGTAGACTGGATCAATGGTAGAGCTGACTGAGGCGAAAGGAGACCCAATACACATTCCTCACCACTGCATCCTGAAGCCAGATAGCACCACAACGAAACTGCGGGTCGTATTTGATGTGTTTGCAACGACCAGGAGTGTCACTCAACAATGCCCTTATGGTTGGGCCACAGTACAAGATGATCTGCTATCCATTGTCCACGCTTTCGATGGAATCAATACGCAATAGTGGCCGACGTCGAAAAATGTACCGTATGGTACTAGTACATACAGCCCAGTGATCGTAGTTTGAGAGAATTTTCTGGCGTAACCTCACCGATCCATCAGAATCATAGAGCTGTGTATCGTGACGTACGGCATCGCTTCAGCGCCATATTTGGCAACTAAGTTTGAGTCGCCTGGCAGAATTAGATGGAGATCGTTGTCCAGCATCTGCCAGATGTTAGTGGAGATTTTTATGTTGATGACATGCTCTCTGGCGTTGATTCAATCGAGGAAGGCATTACACTTTGTGCAGACGTCGAACTACTCCGCGGTGGAGGGTTATTTCGCGAAAATGGAGCTCAACTGTCCGAGATTCTCGAGCAGATACTCCAGAGTATCGAGACGAAAGAACTTCTTTCGAGTTAGATGATTCAAGTGCAGCAATCAAGACCTTGGGGCTTGTGTGGGAGCCTCAATCAGATTTTTCAATCCAAAGCACCTGAGTGGAATGAGTCTGCCATAACGAAGGGCGTCGCTGTCTCTGAACTTGTGAATTTCGATCCAAGTGATCTCATTGGGCCAGTTATTGTGGCGGAAAATATTCATTCAGCATCTGTAAATGATTAAGATATCAGGAGCGAAGAGCTAGCAGATCTACAGCAACAGTGGCGTGAGATATGAAGCAGTTTGGAAGGTCTAAAGGAGCTGCAGATTCCTCGATGGATCGGATTTCGAAAGGAACTCAAGTCGGTTGAACTGCATGGGTTTTGGATGCCATAAAGCATACGGTGCATGTATTCACATCGATGCGTATCGGGATGGAGAGATATCACGTCTGCTGATAGCAAAATCCAGGGTGGCGCCTTTGGAAGGTTCAACAAGAAGAAAGGAAGCTGCAAAGCATCCCCAGGCTTGAACTGTCATCTGCCTTGCTGCAGCCCACGTGTACGAAGCGTTTAAAAGTATTCGAATTTGTTTGAGGGCTATTTTGGATGGACTCTATGATTGTCCTGTATTGTAGCTTCTATTCCATCACGTGGTAGATGTGAGCGAATCGAGTGTCCGAAGTGCAGCATTTGACGAAAATGAATCAATGGAGCCACGTCCTCGGTATAGATAATCCAGCCGATTTAATATCACGAGGAGCAACTCCGAGCAGCTCAAGAACTGTTCCCTCTGGTGGAACGGCTCTAGCTGGTCTTGAAAGACAATCGAGCTGGCAACAACTATCGCGGTCTCCAGATCGCAAGTAGACGAAGCACTGTTAGAGGAGAAGCATCCATATCAACCGTTGCTGCAGTAGCAGTATGAAGAATTTTACATCATCTTCACTCGGACGTCGTCGTTCCATACGCTAGTGAATATTGTGCATGGTGGATCAGATTCAGGATAACACGCTCCAAGGACCGCTAAAAGACGTATTGGACCGCTTACATGCTGATCGAGAAGGACCATTCACAGACTCACGCTTATCGCTCAACGAGAATGCTTTGGACAAGAGATTGGGATCTGAGCAGAAGAGAATAAGGAATACATCCCGCATCGTTTCATTGAATCCACGACTGGTGGATGGCATAATACGAGTCGGCGGCGGCTGAGAATGCTCAATCTCGGCGAGTAGAAAGCATCCCATCATCTTCGACAATAATCATCCTCTGTCATTGCTTATAATGCGTCACTACCAAGCAACTTCTTCATGCCGTTCAAGCTATTGATCGCCAGCGTAAGGAGAGATATTGGATTCTTAGCATCAGAAGCCTGACACGCAGTGTACGAGACTGAACAGCCCCGGATCAAAATCACCGTCGCTACTACAGCTGACCAGTCAGCTGATGGGCAAAGGCAATTGCAGTTCTGTTGTCTGATTTCGCCATCGTTTCGCGGTAATCTCCATCTGCATGGATCCAAGGCAGAAACACAAACCGATGGCTGGCTGATATCGAGAGCAGCAGATAGAAGGAAGAGCAAACTATTCTTTCCTGATGACCACCGAACGTTCGTAGGAGAGTCTCCCACATGACTGACCATATTAGAGGATGACCGTTGTAGCAGATGAGAGTCAGTACGCTCCGATCGCCGACGGAAATATATCACCCGGTTAAATTTTGTTCGTAGTTAAGTTAATGTAGTTCGTTAATAAATGTTAAATTAATTAGTGTTGGTTTTAATAAATGTCGTGTTTGTATAATTAACCCGCAGTGTTACTGGTGTTATTGAACGGAAACCCAGCCACTGGACTGCTCCCTGGAAAGAAGGAAAACGGCACAAATCATCTACCCACTAGTACGGAGTAGGACGGAAACAAGGTCCCCAAGGCAGTGTTGGAGTCGGCAAAAGTTCCACTGCCAAAAATCGAAGGAGGTAAGCCGGCTACCCAACATTTGGTCCACGAACCGGATATCTGGGGACCAGTAGAGGAAACCAACATCAAGTGATCACCATTGTGAGGAGGAATTTAATCGCCATCCAAATCGCCATCGGAGGAAGCACAATTGTGTATCGCCATCGCGAGGCTTTACAACACCTTCAAGATCGCCATCGCAACCGGTCATAATAGTGCAATCATCATATTGAGGACTGTTCAGGATAATTAGCGCCATCCGTCTCTGGGGAGAGTGGATAAACGAAGCCATTCGGGATTACTACGGTCGATGAGGATTTTGTGCATGCTGAGAATGTTGACTGATAAAATCAACTTTATCATCGCTGAGCACCGAATCAGCAGAAATATCTGCTTGTCAGGTAATTTTACAAGTTCGTGTGTCCAGCCGAAGCCTAGGCTATATTATACTAACGCCAACATTTCGACGCATGCCCTATGTTTGTTGTCTGGAACGGAGCTTCTGTGGAGGATTGAGGCCAGCATTCTGACGGACGGTCTAATAAATCTGAGGCTCATTTAGCAAACCATTGTGGGACCCACATTCCATTGAAGGATGATTGTACGCGTGACAGAAGAGGAGGCGGCCCTTTACCCTTCCCGGTGAGTGAATATTTACGTATATGTCACTGCCGAGCTAGGCATTACAGAAATACACAATTTATAATGAATTACCTGTATAACCTCTTCTTGTACAACGAATCCCTGCATTAACTGTCTGCTGTTGAGCAAATGTCTGCAATCCCAAATTGCATTCTCGACTGGTTGATTTATTGATTGGTGCAGTTGTTAGTCCTCCAGGTTAGTTGCACGGTATATGTCCTACCGAAGCAAGGCAATACGATTACTACATACTGTATTTCTCTCTGCCAACCTGCGCGCACTTCGAGCAATTTCATTGACGTGGATTTGTTTCGGCATAGTATCGGTACTGCTGATGGTACCTCCAGGTAGGCTGCCACAGTATATGCCTTGCCGAGGCATACCTTTGAATACACCCTGTTTCTCCTCTTCTAATTGCACCGAATCTGAGTGCATCTTATTGAGGAAAGATTGATGACGTCACCGACTTCATTGGTTCGTTGAATTAGAAAGAACAGACCTGTTCTTCCAGGTTAGTTAAAGCGAGCAGTATATGTTCGCGAAGCAAGGATACTCGTGGAATAACACCAACGTTCTCTTTACCGATTGTTCGACGTCCATCATCATGCCCATCACTCGGAAAGCATTATCGTCTCTGAAGCAGCTAAGGTTCAGCTGGAAGAATTGCAATCCTCGTTTGAAATCTGTGCTTCATTCAGAAGTTCTCTGATGCAACCACTGCTACACAGGTAGACGTTTGATTAGCACGAATCGACGATTGGGAGAGATTAGGAGAACTTGGTCGAGCTACGATCTCATGAAGAGTTTAAGACGAAGAGAATCAATATGGGAAGTTGCAAGCAGATGAGGGATCGTTATTACGAAGCTAAAACGTTTTGTTGGACAAAGCAAAGCCCTTCATGCCCTCCGGCATTGGAACACTCACTCTGGAACAACCAGTGGCAGGTGTTATTGATCATGTAGGTTACCCCAAATTCATCTCCAAACGTTCAGTGGTGACATCGATGAATGGTTGAGCTTCAGAGATTGTTCACGTCGCTCATCCACTGGAGAACCGATTTGCCGGAAGTGGAGAAGCTTCATTATTTGAAGGGTGCCTAGGGTGAGCCGAAAAGCCTAATCGATCCTGAAGATTAACAAGGAATACAGATAGCTGGAACGCTGATGAAAAGATACAACAACAACAAGCTATTGAAGAAGAAGCAGGGTAACTCATTCTCATGCTACCGACTTTGGGCAGAGAATCTGTTGTTGATCTGCGTTCTCGGTAGAGGGTTTTGAGCGAATCGTCCAAACACTAGATCAAGTGGAACCTGTCGATTACAAGGATCTTTGTTGGTGAATTTCCTCACCATACTGGACCGTCTACTCGTCGAGCATGGGAGGAATGCTCATCCAAGGAAAAGGATCGCTGGCAGACCTCATCGAATTCCCTAGCGAATCCAAGTTTTGGAATCCTTCCGCCTAGGCAGGCGGATTCCTACCATCCACAACAAACAACGACAAATCAAGAGTTTCCAACCAAGGCCAGTTATAACTCGATTGAAGCATCAGTAGGAAGATGTGTGGCTTGCAAGGATAAGGATAGTCACTATCTATTTCAATGTTCCGCTTTGGAAAAACTTTCTGTGGCGGACAAGGATGCTATTTTGAAATCCAGGGCTTTGCGAATTGTTTCGGCAGGGGCATCAGGCGAGATTGCTTATCCAAATTTCGCTGCCGGATCTGTGAAAACGTCACCACACCCTGGTTTGTTTTAAATCGGAGAAGGGCAATATGCATCAGGCGCAGAGGCTGCCGGGAGTAGCCATCCTTCAAACCCAAGGATTCTCAGGGTTCATCAGGTTCCACTTCTATTGGTGAATATGGCAGCAACAGACGTTTCGGTGAGCGGTGCGGCAAATCAGTTACGTCGCAGGTTTTGGCTAGCAGTGGTCGTTGTTGAGGATGACGTGGCGAAGTACCATGCTCGTGCTCTTCTTGATTGGGCTCAGAAACTTCGTTTCGGAAACGCTTGGTACAAAGGATGAAGGTGAACAGAAAGAAGATCGACGTTTCAGTCCTGATAGGGCAAGGCCCAAGGTCAAACACATGGTTCAAGCATTGTCTGCTCGAGTCTCGGACTTCTCGCGAGACATGAGGTTTCTGGCCTATCGGCTGACCGCAATCTACCCACAACCTCAATCATACGGAGGGTGGGTTCTACCAAAAGGGATTGAGCTGGGATCCAGATTCTTCACGTCGAAGAAGTCGACATCGTGTGAGTATCGAGGCCTTCTTTGAATTCATCGAGTCAGGACGAAGGATCACATGGGTAAAACTTACCAAGCCTTACGGACTCAGTGTTTGGCTGGGTAGTTTGTGGTGGTGCTCAGTTCCTAGCGAACCCTCCAAATCAACTGCCACTTCTCAACATCCAAGGATCTGGAAAGTTGATGCGATTCTGGTCCTGCGAGGAGGTGGAATTTTCGGATACCCGTTCGCTAGAGGAGAAGTGTGAAGAATTCCAGCGGGAGTTCAGAGAACCAGAGGGTCGTTACATTGTTCCATCTACCTAAAACGAGGACGTTCTTCCAACCCTGGCGAGTCTAAGGATATCGCATTCGACGTCTTCTTGGTACAGAAAGAAGATGGCAAGGACGTTCATTTGCGGGAAACACTTTCCTTCATGGACGACTACCTGAAATTGGGACACATGCGCAAGGTTGAGGAAGCACAGAGGACAAGGTTAAAAGATGTTTTCATACGCTCATCCGGTGGTCAAGGAGGCCAGTAGTACCACCAAGGTCAGGGTGGCTTCGATGCTTCATGCAAAACGTCTTCTGGGGTGTCCTTAAATGATGTACTTCTGGTAGGGCCAGTACAGGATGATTTGAGGTCAATAATTCTACGCAGCCGAACAAAGCAGGTGCTCCTCGTGTCGGACGTGGAGAGATGTTTCGCAGATCCTCGTTGGCCAACGGATCTGCCACTAATCCATACTATTCCGGTTTGCTCCCGGAGGAGGAAGTTGCAGTGTACGAACTCAACACGTTAGCAGGAACAAAACCGCACCCTATCTAGCCACCGAACCCTTCAACAGTTGGCTGCTGGAAGCTGACTCTCTTCCTGCAGCAAGAGCAATTCGAGAGGATGTTTACATGGACGACGTCATCACCGGTAAGATGAAGTGGAACTAGCCGTTAGTACTAGGAATCAACTGACGGAGATGATGCAATGCGGTGGGTGCTCCGGAAGGGCTTGTAATGTCCCAGAAGTTCTTGATGGTGTACCGAGGAAAACCTTAGTAACGAGATCCCAGGGGATCAATCTGGATCCTGAGCAATCCGTCAACACTTTAGGACTAACTTGGATACCCATACCGATACTCTTCGTTTCCAGTTTGCCGTCCCGATCGAACAGAGTTCCCTTGACGAAACGTCAAATACTCTCAGATCGCAACATTATTCGATCCACTTGGCTTGATTGGGGCCACGACTTCATCAGCCAAGATTTTCATGCAGTGCTCTGGACGTTGTAGACGGAGAAGGTAATCGTTAGATTGGGATCAGCCCTACCTTCAATGGTGGGTGAGAATTGGAAACAGTTTCATGCAGGACTCCCTTTCTTGAATGAAATTCGTGTCGATCGGTGTGTAATCTTGCCCAGAGCAGTTTTGGTGGAGTTACACTGTTTCTCGGATGCTTCATGCAAGGCGTATGGCGCTGTTTACGTTGTGCAGTCAAGATTCAGTGGAACGACTAGTACGGCTATTGTCATCTCGATCTAAAGGGCTCCACTACGCTGCCAATCTATTCCTCGCAAGCTCTGTGCCGTTCTGTTGTCGCAGCTATACGAAAAGTGAAAGAATCAACTAGATTGACGGTCCAAACCTTTTCTGGACGGATTCAACTTGCGTGTTGCGTTGGATAGAATCACCACCAACAACATGGACACGTTCGTTGCCCAGAGTGGCAAAATCCAAACGCTTACGGAGGGTTGGAATTGGCGACACGTTCCTGGTACGGACAACCCAGCAGACCTGATATCACGTGGAGTGCGCCCGAAGATATCGTTTACAACGCACTTTGGTGGGAAGGTCCAAGTTGTGAAGGAGGCACGAATGGCCTGAGGCATCAAGTCAGATAGGGAAGCAGGAGAAGAAGAGAGGCGCCGCACAGTTGTGGCAGTGTGTTTCACCAACGGCAGACTTCAACGAAATGTTATAGGAAAATTTGGATCGTATTCAGATTTAGTACGTCGTACAGCTTACTGGCTTCGTCTCATGAAGCTTTTACGAGTTCCGCAGCAGATCGATCTGCTACCGGGTTCCTAACTACTATTGAGCTGCAGAATGCCGAGAATGTACTCGGAACGTACAGCGGAAGTTTTCGCCGAAGAAAGAAGGGATTGTTGCGAGGAGAGTTTGTGCAAGAAAATCACCGCTAAGATGGTTTCATCCGTTCATTTGCAAGGATGGACTCATCAGAGTTGAGGGCGACTGCAAAATTCGGAAGAATCAGAATATACCAAACATCCTGTTGCTCTACCGGCACGGCACCAGTTGACTCGGTTGATTCTGCGCCATTTTCACGAACGCCATTGCATGCGGGCCAAACTACGTTAGGAACAGTCGATTGCGATTCTGGCCACTTGGTGGAAGAAATGTAGCAAGAGGTAGTTCATCAATGTATAAAATGTTTCGCACGAAACCAACTACCATGCAGCAGTTATGGGAGAATCTCCGTCGCGTCTCTGTTTCGCGTCCCTTTTGAAAATCGAGTAGACTACTTTGGCCCAGTATCATTCGACCAGCACCTAGACGAGCAGCCGTGAAGGCCTATGTTTCGGTCTTCGTGCTTCTGCACCAAGGCCGTTCACCTGAGCTGGTTTCTGATCTCCACGGACCGATTCCCAGGCCTTACAACGGTTCATTTCAAGGAGAGGCAGGTGTTCGGATATCTATTCGGACAATGGTACGAACTTTTCGGTGCACGGAACAAGCTAGGAGAACTCTACAGATTGCTGAGGATCATACCCATCGTGAAAAGGTTACGAGTGAATTGGCTAAAGATGGCATCCAATGGCATTTAATCCGCCCAGTGCGCCACATTTCGGTGGACTTTGGGAGGCTGCAGTCCAGTCGACCAGAACATCTCATTAAG
The DNA here is from genome assembly GCF_024139115.2 of Armigeres subalbatus. Lineage (NCBI taxonomy): Eukaryota > Metazoa > Arthropoda > Insecta > Diptera > Culicidae > Armigeres > Armigeres subalbatus. The sequence goes on from NC_085140.1 coordinate 119,287,875, forward strand.
GTGATTGGCAAACACCGGTCTCAGCCGAAGATTTTCCACGCTTTTGACACAGGTCGAGGTATGTCTAAACCCTGCCCTTTGACACGATGTCCGATGATCCAAACGATTTGGAACCTGACTCGGCTCACTTCTTGTTGGATCATCGTTGCTCTCCCAGTCCTGAGCTCCGTCCATCCCAGCGAATCGGCTGAATATTATAATTTGATGCAGCAAAACTACAACTATTCTGGATGAGATGGCGTAGAATATTTGAGTCAACTGCAAGGAAGAGAAGAGGTGGAAACCAGCAGTTCCAGTTGATGGTAGCTTGTAGTTGTGAAGGACGAATTACCTCCGATGAGATGGAAGTTGGCAAGAATCATCGCATTACATCCCGGCGAAGATAATATCGAGAGTCGTGACACTGAAAACTTCTTCGGGAACTAAACGTCCGTTGAAAAAATTTGTTTGCTCTATTACCAATTAGCCGCGAAGAAGAAGATGAACCTGCTGTAATCACCTACCTATACCTTTCCAATTCCCATCCGTCGAAGAGGTTTTCTATTTATTTTCAGAAATTTGGCAATATTCTGGGTGGGTGAGGATGTACGAGACTGAACAGCCCTGGATCAAAATCACCGTCGCTACTACAGCTGACCAGTCAAGCTGATGGGCAAAAGCAATTGCAGTTCTGTTGTCTGGATTTCGCCATCGTTTGCGGTAAATCTTCCATCCGCATGGATCACAAGGCAGCAACACAAACCGATGGCTGGCTGATATCGAGAGCAGCAGATAGAAGGAAGAGAACCATTCTTTTCCTGATGACCACCCGAACGTTCGTAGGAGAGTCTCTACACATGGCTGACCAAGGCCAGAGGATGACCGAGCAGATGAGAGTCAGTACGCTCCGATCGCGACGGAATATATCACCGGTTAAAATTTGTCCGAGTTAAGTTAATGTAGTTCTTTAAAAAATGTTAAATTGATTAGTGTTGGTTTTAATAAATGTCGTGTTTTGTATAATTAACCGAGATGTTACTGGTGTTATTGAACGGAAACTCCTAACCACTGGACTGCTCCCTGGAAAGAAGGAAAACGGTCCCAAATCATCTACCCACTAGTACGGGAGAGGACGGGAAACAAGGTCCCCAAGGCAGTGTTGAGTCGGCGAAGGTTCCACTGCCAAAAATCGAAGGTGGTAAGTCGGCTACCCAACACGCAGAGTCATTCACGAATGTGTTATGTTTTCGTAACAAACCCAGCGTTCAGGAACAGCTAATGACTGATTTGCCGGCATGAGTGACACCTGCGCCACCGTTTCTTCGAGGGCGTGGATTACTGTGGCCCTTCCAGTTAATTACCCATTCCGGAAGAGGGTCATGGTTATATTTCGTGGCAATTTTGTCTGTCTGACTAAAGCGTCCATATGAAATGGTAGGCGATTTGACTACTTTGGCCTTCATAAGTGCTCTGGAAGCGATTCACGGGCAGAAGGGGATCCAGAAGCATTATGTGCGATAACGCAACCAATTTTGTAGGAGCGAGACGCAAACGGAAACTCCAGCAGCTCTTCATGACGGAGCAAGCGCAGAAAGCAATCGTGTCCACAGCAGCCGACAAAGGAATCGAGTTTCTCATTCCTCCTAAGTCACCAATTTCGGTGGCCTCTGGGAGAGCTGCTGAAAATCGATGAAGCACCAGAGAAGGACAATGGTTTGAAGATCATAACTCCAGACGAATTAGAGACCATTTTGGTGCAAATCGAAGCGTGCCTTAATTCACGGCCTCTTACACCGTTAAGCAACGATCCAGGGGACATGGATGTTGACACCTGGACATTTCCTCATCCAGCGGCCTCTTGTAGCGATACCAGAGCCATCAGTTCCAGAGCTACCAGATAATCAACTGCGTGTGAAGAAACACAGGCGTTTGTTCAACGTATCTGGTCAAAATGGTCCACGCAGTACTTGTCGATCTACATAATAGGACGAAGTGGACAAAGAGAAATAGACTTGAGGTGGGAACCAAGGTGCCTATAAAAGAAGACAACATGCCTCCCTAAAATGGTTGCTCGGTCGAGTGGTATAACCAATGCAGAAGCGGATAAACGATAAGGTGGTGGCGGTAAAACGAAGGACGTACGTTTACCCGGGCAATTTCAAAATATGGTTGCCCACACGAAAACACTAACCTGCAGATAGAGGACCCATAGTCCTCCTACGAAGGCGCAGGAGCGCCTACGGGGCCAACGTCCCCAACTCAGTTAAGTATTTTGTTTCAATGAATGATGAAAAACTCAAGAATGTTCCGTCCGCCATAGCCGTCTACGCCACAGGAGGCATGCGCTCCACTAAGTTGTCCATCAGTGTCCTGGATGTCATCACATCAACATAGGTGCAGAGTATCCGGGACAACGTCCCGCACCAGTTAAGTGTTTGTGTTTTAACAATTGACAAAAAAACATGGAATGTTTCGTCCGCCATAGCTCTGCCTGCTCCGGAGGCTCTGCGCCATAGACCGAGCTGAATAAAAACGACTTTTAAGTACTACAGAGGCCACTCTTATAAGTCTGAACAAGTAATATTACAGTGTAGTCGGTTTTAACGCGGAGAATTCGTTCCTCGTAAATTTTCAAAATCCGCGTAAAAAGCAACTCCAGCACACTTTGAATCTCCGGGACTTCTATTAAAATTTGATTTTGAAGCGAACATATAGCCTGTAGGTACCGCTATAGTTGACAATGGGTCATTGTTTCAACTTCTTAGAATGCTTGTACAATATTTAATGTATCTGAGGGCAAGTAGACTAAATTATAAGAACGATTTCGTTATCCGACCTCCAGACTGTCGGTGAGAGCGATGACCCATTCTCACCCCCAATGACGATAGGTACACTTAGTGTACGAGAAAGGCGGAAAGATACATACAACAACATTGAAAAGCAATGGATATGTGATATAACATACGAAAAGACTCATGGTTTTAATTTTATAAGACCTATATAGTTTTCTTTCTTTTTTTTTCCTCGCTTATCCCTGGTCGCGGATTAACATAGACAAACTTTCATTTCGTTCAAGTTGCCCTTTGGCCACCCTTTATTATATGCCAGTTGTAGTAAACCATCGTTCTCAGGAGATTTTGGCATCGTCATTGCGCGAAGCAAACCAAAGTTGCAGTCCTGTTTCGAGGTGTTACAATTGTTGATGGTTGATTGTTAGCTATAAACTTCGTATGCATAAATGCGTTCTGACGCTACACACTATAATGCCTAATAGTTTTATTTCCATTGCACTGGAAGATCCTGTCCATATTTCTCTCTCACTCGATCTCTTTCTCTCGATCTCATTTTCCATTACTATAGTGGTTCTCAATCAGTTCTTATGCGTTTCATGATGATGGAATTTTGTTATCTTTACTGTGCCTTATTCCTATCGATTTTCACAGGTTCGTAAGGACTCGTTTTCCCAGACACAGTTTCTGGGTCAAATCTTAGCCAAATATTTACAATCATAATCTCAAAAGTGCTAACTTATATGTACAACAGTGTACTTTATGTGTTTTTTTATCAAATAGCATTGCCGAGGGCGCTAAATTACATCTGTCATAATACGAAATCAACTTTTTTTTTATTCTTCCATGCAAAAGGAATATGTAAGCATTTTTGAGAAGATAAAACAAACCTAAAAGCTGTGCAACGAAATACGTGTTCGTTTGATTTCGCATCTCTCGAGCCCCTCAAGTTACCAAGCCATTCACACTTGACTGAATAAATAAATAAAACTAGGATAAACTTAACAAAGCTCTGCAGTCCTTATATCCAGTAGTTGCTTGCCTCGCAATGAAAATGTACACGAATTTAGATGCATGGTTTATTGAGCCACTTATAGGAATCCAAACTCACTATTGTTCCTTCCTTGTTACTGTAAATTATGTTCACTCAGAACGCACTCAATGGTCGAATGAAGTCAACCACGTCTACTACTTCTCTTCTTATATAATTACCACGAGTTTGTAAAAGAGGTAGAATTAGCAAGCAAAATTAGGAAAACTAAACAATTGTCATACAGATTTATAAAAATGTAAACGTACGCGGTGTAGTGCAGCAACAAAATGGTCAAAATTATACGATATCACCTTTCGCACTTGTCACACACTCACCAGCGCACCTACACACAACAAACACGCACATACACACACACACACACAAGCATAAACAAAACAATTCGTAACTGTTGGTCAACAATCATAAAACACTTTATAGGGAAGGGGGGAGCATAGGAATAATTCCCACCGAAATAATCACTGCTCCCAAACAGACTCCACCAGGTTGGCAGGTATAGGGCCCATCTGTGCCCCCATTTGCGATCGCCAGGGCTGTGATCTTTCATTGGTCGTCCGAGAAGTCGAACCTTAGAATCTCCTGCCGTATGCTGTGTGATGTAGCAATCCATTGGGTGGAAGAGAAACAGAGAGAAAGGAAAATAGAGAAATTCATTTATTTCACTATAGGATTGTAACAGACGAGTTTGCATTGTGTTCAAATATGGGGCACCGCGAACGAGCGAGCGAGTTCAATAAAGCTTGCCTTCCACCACCAGGTTCGCTAATGTTGCTAAGTTGATGGTGAACTACATTCCAGTGGCGTGAGAGCTGAATTAATGTCAAATGGAGTTAATTGTCACGACGTTTTTTTTTTTTTTTTTTTTTTTTTCGAGAGTTGACCAGTTGTAGTCTTAATAGACTGGTATCTCGGCTGGGCTCTCCATGTGATACACAATACTAGCAGACGACTCAAGCTATGTTGCTCACTAGGTCACTGCGGCCTGGGTTTGTATTGTGATCATACCGATACATTATTCTTTCTATCTACAGTCTGTCAATTATAAACCGAACAAATAATGGAAGCTCAACATGTACATAGATTTTTTCTGAATAAGTAGTTAACATGTAAATTTAATTATTAGTTACTTGGAGCCGACATTCAATACCTAATAGTAGTCTATGTTGACAACGGGTGGTACTGTTGCCATTTCCAAGTAACAATTTCGAATAAAGATGTAATGATATCATTCTGGTAGGGTAGTTTCAAAATAGATTAATTTAAGTACTATTGTAATAAATGGACACATTGAAGAGCTTCCCTTATTTTAACACGGTTGAGTATCGGATGTTTGTCAATACGTCGTCGAGTTAATTGTATCCTATCAGTCACAGTAATGTCATATCGGGACCGCTTTGCGATTTGGGCGTAACTTATTTGGCAAACAAACATTGTTTAACGAATTCTGTAAAATGCAAGCGTTTTCCTCCAAAACTAATACCGCTACCTGATAGAGGAAAGCTTATTCTGTCGGATACATATCGTGGTTTCCTCAGGAAATGCTTGCTTTAGCAGGAATTCGCTTTCCAATGCCTGTTTACAAAAGCATGTACGCCCAAATCGCAAATCAGTCCGGATATGTTAAAGTTTCAGTAGTCTAATAGTGATCATTATACAAAATTTCTGTCCAGTTGTTCCGTAATTGCTTTTTTTTTTTGGTAAAGTTCTATTCCCTTTTTTAATATTCAAACCTTTATTATTTATTAAAATAATGAGGTCTCAAATTCAGTTATTCAGATTCAGGGTATACAATATTCAATATAATAGTGGATGAACGCATCATATGGTCTATCCTCATTTCCGTAAGTGGTCAAGTTATTAGTCTTGTAGCAATAATAGTGGTACTAGTTATTCTCTATCTTGTGAGTGCAATGGTCTCAATTAACTATTCTAAACAGAACTCTGTCTCTTGTCTTTCTGTCCACCGATGGTCATGTATTTATTTTCGTTTTTTATTATTTATTTGATATCTTTAAATTTCAGTCATTTATTTTACTATCGGTCATTTATTTTATTATAAGGGTAAGGTCTGCGAATTTGTCTTAATACGAGAAACACTAAGTCATGTCCCCTATATATCCGCTAATTTTTCTAACTAAACTAATAGAAGGAAGAGAGAAACAGTTTTTTTGCGTTGATCCATGCAGCTAGAGAGACTAAAATAAAAAGATTATCGAGAAGATATAATAGATACATTCACTATCTCCAATGCCAAATTAGTAAATCTACAAATTCTACTTTTCACTACTAAAATTCTACTTCAGCTATACGGGTACAAAATGAATTATTGTTAGCTACTACTACAAGTATAAATAGATGTATGCTATTTGGATAAGCGTTTGTTTCAGGGTCTTGTTAGTATTAGAGTTATGTTAGTTAGACCCCTACTGAGCCCTGCCGGCACCTCCAAATTTACCAATAGGCAGTTGTTGTTAGATCGTGCGACAGACTAACCATTAGTTAACTTGGAGGCATGGTACCTCAAGTGTTTGGTATAACTGTTGACCTTATTTAAGTAAGATGTGATAAAAGTTTCTCTACGGAGCTTATTTTCAAACCATTACCATTAAAATAACGATATTCTTGTGAAGGAGATATAAAAAAAAATGGAAAAATATCTTAATTTTTTAATTTAGTGTTGAACTTAACCTTTGTTTTAAAAAAGCACTCTATTAAACAATAAAAATAAAAATAAAATAAAAATCTTTTTAAGACACTTGAAATATCAACGTCAAGCCCCTTATCCATGGACAGGGGAGTTAATTGTCACGACGTTTTGTGACATTTATGCAGTTTCGCTCTCACGTTGCTCACTTTTTATTCAGAACAATGATGTACCGTGGACCCCCGTTAATTTGACCGTTTTTAGTTTGAACACTTTTTAATTTGAACCCCGTTAATTTGAACATCGTTCAAACTAAAAATGGTTTAAATGTCAAACCCAACATGATAAACAAACTCAAACGAAAAGTGCATAAGTGATAACAAGAATGTTTTGGTTTTGATTATCTCGCTTATTAAATAGCAATCTGCCCTAAAATCCAAATTCTACAGAATAATTCTTTTAGGGACGATGGTGTCTTAACTTATTACATACCGAATTTGTTGTAAATGCAATCAGTTTGATAGACAAAAAGAGATTCACAAAAATGTAAAGCTGTATATAATGTATGAAACAATCGATTTTAAGATATTAGTGCAACGACCCGGCATTTCTGATCCGGAGTCATTTCCAGTACCTTCTCACAGTCAATGAATATATAGATAAAATTATTATTTGCCCACACTCCACCGTAATCTCACCCGTGCTTAGGGCTCGTTTACAAATAACTAAATTTTTGACCCCCACCCTCCCCCACGTAACACTTTTTGTATGGAAGGTTTAATTTTTGTATGAAACGTAACACTCCGTTTGACCCCTCCCTCCTCCAACAGCATTTCATAATTAACGAACGAATGTCCTTTACTTTCGATTTGATGGTGCAGCTATAGTTGACATTAAACTTAACTTTACAGGGATGTGACGAGTGCAACAGTTTGCCGAGAATACTAACTGGCTTCTAAAATTATCATGCACTTGACATGCAATTTTAGTTTTGGTCAGTTGCTTGCTGCTATAATTCCAGAAAATCGAAGGAAACTAGATTTTAATGAGTGTTTAATATAATTTTGAATTGAAGACATTATACATTTACATTATTGTAGATCCAGTTGAAAACCGAACTGAGCTCTCGCGACAATCGCATTTTCTTCCATTTCCGAATGTCGCGACTGAATCGCGAGTGGTGCGCATGATGGCGCACGGCTATGGCATAGATGCGCACTACTCGCGATGCAGTTGCGACATCCGGAAATGAGAGAAAATGCGATTGTCGCGAGAGCTCAGTTTGGTTTTCAACTGGATCTACAATATACATTTGAGAAATGAATCGCATTTGTAGAGTGATATTTTATTATCATTTCAGGATATACAAAAAAGAAAAAAATCTATTCAGATCACATTTTCAGGAAAGATCAAGAAACAAATGTGGCAAAATAAAGCCTGAAATCATTATTGGATTTGTGAAAAGGCAAGCGTGCCTATCGTATTTAGCATAGGTATTCAATATTTAAAAAAATAAAAAAAAGGTTTTTTTTATCAAAACTGTTTAAAACTTAACAATAACATCAGTCGGAAGTAAAAACGTTAAGTGTACGATAATAATTACAACTATTCATGATTCTCTACGTCGTTTCCATTCAAGCTCGATTAACTTGCTTTTCACATTATGTAACTTAATGACCTCTAGTGTGTCTCCTTCATCTTCCAAAAAGTCAATGAGATACTCCACACATTCCATGGCTTTGTCGTGCTTATCACGGCCCTCATCGAATCTAACAATCCTAATCGCATCGTTGGGAATCGTATTACTTTGGTCAAGCTCATTTGAAGTATCAAACTCAAGGCTGGAGTTTTCCTGGCGGTTAAGCACATAGTCCACAATTTCCTGATCAGTGTAGAGGTCGCAATCCCCGGTGAGAATATTACCGTTCATATCGTAGACACTATCATTAAGCCACTGTTTCACTTCATCTGAAGACGGATATTCATCCAAAGCGTCAGCAAATGATGACGTCAACGCTAGAACATCTTCATCCAAGGAGTTGTCTTCGTCACTTTCCAGAGTGAAATATGGATATTCATCGATCAGGTTTTTCCAGGATCCTTCAATAGTTTTCCCGGAAATTTCCTCCCATGATTGATGCAGCCAGCATATCACCTCACGCAATGAAATCCCTTTCAGTTTCTCCTCAATAGATAAATCTTCGTCGCTCAAAAGAAGACGCAACATCAGCTTTTTTTTGTAACGTTTTTTAATTGCATTCAAAACTCCCTGGTCCATAGGTTGGCCGAGTGATGTAACGTTGGGTGGTAAATACGCAACTTTAATGTCATCACATTCGAGAATATCACCACCATCATGGTGAGCTGAACAATTGTCAAGTAGAAGCAAAGCACGTGGTGCACGATTGTGCTTTTGAGCGAATGCTTTGACCGATGGAACAAACTGATCATAGAACCACTCCCTGAAAAGTATTCTGTTCATCCATGCTTTTTTGGAGCTTCTATAGTACACGGGTAACGATGATTTGTCTTTTGGGAGTGCTCTTGGATTTTGTGCGGTTCCCAGAAGCATCAAGGGCAATTTATTTGACCCATCTATATTGCTACAAGGCATGAAAGTAACACGGGATTTGATTACCTTCCTTCCTTTGGCTATGTCTTCATCATGCAAAGTCAACGTTCGTGATGGAAGCAGCTTGAAAAACAGCCCCGATTCATCCGCGTTGTAGATTTCATGCTTCTCATATCCATTTTCCAAAATAACCTGGAGAAAAATGCTTTTGAATGAAGTAAACGCCTCAATATCCCCGGATGCCTTTTCGCCAGAAACAGTCAGCATGCGCAATCCGTAACGTTTTCGGAACCTGTCGTACCATCCGTTCGTAGCAGCGAAAGTCACTTCGTTTGAATACTTTCGTTTTTCCTTCAGTATGGAAAATAACACCTCTGCTTTTGTTTTTACGACATCTGGTGTAATGGTATGCTTCTTATTTCTCTCCTGCAAGATCCACATGAACAGCGCTTCCTCCAAATCGATGAATCTTGCCGACTTCATAGTTCGCCTACCTGATACTCCGCTTTCCCGGAAACGATTTTCAGCTGTGCGAATTGAGTCCCTTTTACGAGAAATATTCAAAACAGTGGATTTGCAGACGTTGAAAGTTCGAGCAATTTTGTCCAGAGAAGAATTCCCTAAATCCAGCAGCTCAATCACTTCTAGCTTCTGCAGAAGGGTAAGTGTCGTGTGCCTTCTTTTTTTTGTCACGGAAGGCACTACGTTCCCATTTGCAGCAGTCAACCTGGAATTGGTAAAAGCGTTCATCAATGCAGTGCAGAGAAAAAGTTATTAGGAATCTTACCTTCTGGGGGATTGATTAGCTTTTATCTGATTCATGGTTCTGTTTTTACGTTTATCAACGATAATCAGCAGGATCAACTATTCAGTAGGCATAAACAATTCGCGTGAGAAAGAAATATTCATAACAATAACAAATAATAAGGTAACCAGATACTCTCCAATATCAACATGTATAGGGTTACCAGTTGTTCAAATTAAAAGCGGACCCCGTTAATTTGAATGAGGTGCCGTTCAAATTACCGGGGGTCCACGGTAATAGACAAAATTATAGGACCCTTCAAGCGCTTCAAGTTCATGAAAAAATCCCGAATTGTAAAGAAATTTTGAAAATCTTTTTCAGCACGTTTAGTCCCATGAAACCGCAACAACATTTCTCAACACTGTTCATAGGTGCGGTAAACATGGTATGACGACGATGCAACCGAATATACAAAGTAAGTAGAATTCACCGTCACACAACGTCTTGAAATTTCTCTGTTGGGAACGAGTTGGCGGCAGTGAGCATAAGTACACGAGGTCACCAGCGACACAAAAATGTGACTAGAAGATAAACTTTTCGTATTTTGGGTTTCTACCTTTATGTATAATTATATTATAAATCAGTACAATCTCTTCAACTATTGTATCGAAAATTACAAACGAAAGAAGAATAACGTAAACTGATAAACTCGTGTTCGTGATATTCATACTTACTCTTCGTAGAACTGCGATTCTCGGGGTGTCATGTGTAGTAACTGCTCTAGGTTCTCAAGGATGCCCGACTCACGTAGCATCTTCTGTCGGCCGCCTTTCTCCATCAGGTTTCTCACCACAAATACGGCACCCATTTGGAGCTTGTTGTCGGATACGACCTGCAGAGAAGAAATCCATGTAGATTATTGTTTATGAGTCCTTTGCATGAGAAAATCTAATATGTAAATGATATTTGTACAATTTCAGCAATTACAACATCGAATCGATTTAAGTCTAGAACACGAGTTTGTGCTCCATATTCCATTTAAAGTGTACGGCCATCATAGGTATAGGTTAGGTACAACTGTTTTCGCGTCGACATAATTTTCAACGATGAAACTGTTTAGATCCCGGGTCGTTAAAGAGTTAATTTCGCACTACTTTTGGCTCCAAACTGGCTAAAATCACTGATGCCGGTAACGGTTCACGTTTACAAAGTTACTAGTAGCTGTTCCGAGTTTTAACTAAAACACTGGATTTACGATAATTCAATTTTAGTTACTGTCAACTATGGCCGGAACATGTCGTCAACTAAAATTAATTTGGTTAGATTATGGATGGAATGGAATCTCATCGCATGGCAATTTCAGAGCCCGAATTTTTTCGGAGGAGCCATCTTGCTCGAATAGGTATTCTCTTGAAACCTTGGTGAAAAGGTGAAAAAAAATTCGAAGACATGGCAGAATGTCGTGTAAAATAAGGTTGAAAAATAGAGGAGATAGACTGAAACCCCCTAAGCTGAACAGTATGTAGTTTACTTAGGGAGTGGGACTTATATCCGGGGAAAGCACGTTCGCCTCGGTAGAGGACCTTGTTCCCGAAAAAAGATGTTTGGGGGTCATACATTTGGCATCCTTCAAAAAACAAAAGAGAGTTACCATTGCTGCCTAGAGCTTCTCTAATGCTGCCTGGGATCCCATAAAGTTCCCTAGGGAATTCGTATTTAGGGCATCTACAGGTGAAAGGCTGCGCAAAACCCACACCCCGGCTGGAGACAATTTCATTGTTCTGGAATCGTGTTCCCAACAGTTGTAGGAACGATCTTCTCAACTCGTCTGTATTTTCCCCACTTTTAAACCGGGTGGCTATGGTGTGGTCGACCCTAGCAGGAGACATTAGCCAGCTTTTTGATCCGTGCCAGTGGACCCTCGCCACTGGGGGGAGACTAGTGCCGCGTTTCGCAAGATCCGGTCAGCCTCGTCGAGGAGTGGGATCCTGCACTCCCCTGAGGTGTCAGCCGCAAAAGAAGCAGCCTTGCTGCACATAGCCATTAGGACTCGGTGTCGAAAGGGAAACCGATGTCCACTCCAAGGACGCGGACGATTTTTCTGTTCGGGATGGGATCATGGCAGAGTCTGATGTTGTTGACGACTCCGGCAAACGTGGCCCCGAATGCATTTTCCAGCGTTCATAATAAACCCGATGGAGGCAGCCCAACGGTGAATGCCACTAACCGCTCCCTGTGTCTTTTGGTTTGTCCAGGAGTATTACCCACCACGACCAGAGACGAAGAGGTGAACCACTGAACATTCGCCGGTAGAACGCCGAAAACTCCGTTCATTGCGACCAAAAGAGGGTGACCGCAAGAACCGACCCTTGGGGGACGCCGGAAGTTGTTTATAAAGGCAAGCATGTTGTCAGTGATGCCCAATTCCTGAAGTTGTTTGAGGACCAAGGGTGTCCAGGTCCTGCTAAAGGCTTTGGCAATATCCAAAGAACAGTTGGTTGGCAGTCTGCTCTGGGGTTCACGTTAGGAAAGAATTCTTCTGACGATCCATTGGTTGGTAATTTTGAATGTTTTACCAGTTTCAGGTCGTTTTCATGCAGCATTTGCATGTCACTTGTAGCTCCAGAGAACTCAAAAGTGCCGACGCAGTCCGTGAATGTAGCGAAATCTAACGCATTGTACGGTTCGTCGAAGCTTGATTGCTGATCGTTGATTATTGTGGTTGATTAGTATGGTTCTCCCAATCAAGAAATGTCCCGGAGTGAGCGGTTGTAAATCATTTGGGGCATCGCCATCGGAGGCTGGCTAAGTGGAACAGTGTAGCAAACTCTTTAAATGTGAGTCGTGCATTCCGCGACACGATGTTAAGACGAATGTCGTCGGCGTAAGCGATATTCCAGTGGGAAGTACGAAAGATACCGCTTATGGCCACAAGAAATAGAGTGACCGCAATAATCGAGCTTTGCGGAATGCCTGGTTCTTCTTTGAGTATATTTGATTCGTAATTGCTCGCGAGAACCTGGAAGGTAAGTCCAAGGTGAATACAAACAGCTGTTACTGCTACAGTAGCAGTATGCCAATTTCATGATTCAGCCATCTTGGATTTTTATATGAGGCAGCCACCGAGTTTGTTTATGTTTTCCACTGAAAATGAATTTTTTACCCCCGCACTAGTCTCTCCCATCTACTGTCAAAGTGAGTGAACCCTGATATAAGAACCCTGGGTAAGTCTACTCAAGAAATTAATAATGGAAGTAAGCATGTTTCCAGTAATTCCCCAGATCGCCAACTTATCTAGGACGCCAGGACACCAATCTCTATTGGAGGCCTAGGCAAAATCCAAGGACACCATCTCAATGTGGAGCCCTTTTTTGTTAATCGTTATCTGCCCAAGAGATGCCAGATAGGTGCCGGTTTCCGAAGCCGGGCCGGAAGGCGTCGAAAGTCTAGTTTCCGATTTTCTGCAAGAAACTCGATCATCCAACGATTAACCATTCGCTCCATAATTGAGTTGCAGCTGGTCAGAGCGATTGGCCGGTAGCTGCTGACATCGTCGACAGACCCGCTGTTTTTAGGGATAGCTATGACGAAGCTATGAATCCAGCTGCTCGGAACCGTTTCTGCAGTCCACTCTTGATTGATGGCGGAGAGAAGACTGGTCTTTCCTCTGTTTGTAAAATTGTTCAGCATCGGGTATCCTATGCAGTCTGGACCCACCGATTTCCCAGTAGCTTTTTGAAGGGCATAATCCATGAAAAGGAGATTAAAACTCTGACCTTTATCTTATCCAGAGGCGTCGCGTCCGCATGTGCAACCTGTGCACTGCACAGGTAGCAATTTTGTCCCTAACATTTAAACTCTCAATAGATTTCTTGTCATCCTTATACAAATATTTGGAGCATGTGCATTTATCATATGTTTAGTACAAATTGAACAATTGAGTATAAATACATAATCGTAAAATATGCACGGAATTTTTACAGGCGACATGTGATATGAGGGAACCGAAATGGTACGATGGGGGCGCGTTATATTTTACTCCACGAAACGAAACGACGCACCGCCACATGTTGTCCATCACGTGCACTTTCAGCAGAGAACGGTTTGCCATGCATCATACACGCATTATTTTGTATGTGTAGGTCATCCGCTTTAACCGCAATCGGCGATGTATAGGTAGCCAAAGCGTTCATCGTTTGCAGTGCACGGTTTGGTGCCGATGCAGAAAAGCACATCGGTTTGGTGCCTACCGAATAGGTGGTAACCCATACCGCTTCAAACAGCGCATGCGCGTTTGGTTGAAGAGCGCGCAATCGGAACAAAATAGAAAAAGAAAAGAGGCGGTGATTAAATGAATTTTCTGCTCTCTCAAAGCGTTCCATGGCGAAAGTCCGGTTTGAATAAGCACATTGGATCACAAGCGTTTTAATATTTCATAGTGATCGGGATTATGGCTTATGATGATTTTTTTCGTCAAATCCAATATCCAAAAGCTATTCGTATAGGGACACGGCAGGTATTTCCGTCCACCGTCATAGGGGCTAAAACCAACGAAAGCAACGTACATTTGCTAGAACTCCACTATAGCAGAACGTTTCTCCTGAGCTTACGATTTGGTACGCATGAGTTTTACAAAAAAGCGTCTCTTTTATTGGTTTTCGAGACTATGACGAACAGACGAAAATACCTGCCGTCTCCCTACCACGTAGACAACTTAGCGGGTAGTGGGGTAGGAAAAATGTCCATGGTTAACACAAATTAATGAAAAATTGCATGATCAGATGTGTACGCTGATGGAGGGAAGTACCTACACATCTAAAAATGTTCGACATCTGTCCACGTGGTATGAAAACAGCCCTTTGGAAAAAAAAGATTCATCTCAGAAATAAACTAAAATAGAATAATTAATATTTGAGTAACGCTTAGATTACAGATATGTTCCGATTTTATCACGCTCCGATTTTGTCACGCTCCGATTTCGTCAACAAAATTATTCCGTTGTTATCAACAAGAAAATTCTATCATTTTTTTTTAGATTTAGCCTTTAAAGTAAACTAACTTGGGTTAGTTTTTGGTTAAATGTTGTATTTATAATATTTCAAGCACTAACGGTAATAAGACCGTAACTAACAACAGAGGATTTTTTTCACCGACTTCCCCTCATCGAAATAAAAGTGATAAGATGCGGCTTTATTACTTCAGGAAGACGGATTGCATTGTTATGTAGCGTTCTGATATAACTAAAAAATCGTTGAAATACTTTTTCGGATGTTCTAGGCCGTCCAAACTATTTTGGAGTACATATCCTCGAATGCATCTTGAAATATGTCTACAAAAAAACTGTCCTTTCCTATGCTGAGATTATTTAGAGAATATTTATGTGATCATAAGACATAAATAAATCGCCTGCTTTGAGCGTGTTTACAGCGGCACACTAGGAGTTAACTTTCTCATATCAGTATGCTGCCGTAATCTGGAAAAGTGACGTAACCGCCATTCTACAACATGCATGTTTTCCATTTTCTGTTAAAGAGTTCGATGAGTAGTACTCGTTAATACTATTTTTGGATAATGGCGATACGTCACTTTTTCAGATTGCGGCAGTATAATGGCGAAAGGCTTATTCTGATTTTGTCACTGTTCCGATTTTATCAACTGATACTCACGGACCGTGTTGATGAAAACGGAAAATATCTGTATAAAAAAAAAATTGATATGTATGAGATGCTAATTACAAATGTTTATTACCTGTCTAATCATTCTTAATATATTTCAATTTTATGAACACATAATTATTAAGACTTGTCTCATTCTACGAAATAACTTGAATTAAAATTAAAAGATACCGTTTCATTGAATAGTTGTCTTATATGTCATATTGAAAAGCATTATGATTCCCCAGATTTGTTTGTTTTTCAATTAAACACACTTTCACTTTAAGTTTAGTTTGAGCTTAATTCGATAAACATCTTAGCTTAGAAGCAGATAGACGAAACATATGGGAAACACGGTTGAAGATAGATCGTTCATATTGGATGTGTCATTTAAGGTCCCTTTTTCAGGTCAGGTTTTTTTTTCTCAAAATATTTCACTTTGATACGGGAAGCACGAACAATTATCAATTCGTCAAAATTTACATTATTGAATGCTTAACTTTTTTTCTACAACAAATATAATTAAAAAAAAAGTATCACCGGCGCGTGCCGTGCTTACTCGTAATTTTAATGCTGATACATTGACAGCTACATCAAACAACTGAAAACCGAAATACACCGCTCGGTGCACAGGTTTGTAGAATTGACCACGCGACGCCTCTGCTTATGGCACCGGAAATCTGAGTACTGCTGCTCCGGGGAATAGGTGCCGTTTTAGAAATGGGTCTGAAGAGCGGTGTAGTGAAGATAGCTCATGAAAATATTCCACCAGGGCATCAGCGATAATCTTCGGATCTCTTGTTGTTGTACCTTTCACTTTGATAGCCATTCCTTTATGTCATCTCTTTCCTTGTAGATGTACTATTCATTCGCCTCCAAATCTCTGATGAGGAATGGTTTTCATTAATGGAGTCGAGAAACTCTGTCCGGGATTTGTTTTTCGCTTTCCTGGTCACCTGCCTGCAGCTATTACGGACAGCCTGATACTCGTCCAGGGTACGGGTCATATCGGGGTGATCTTCTCGCACATTTTCTTCTCGCACATTTGACTGCTCGTAATAGTTTTCTACGCAATTTGACGGCTTTTTTAATGTACTCATATCGCCAGTGGAGCACACGGCGTCCGGTTTTTGGACTAGTTCTCGGGAAATTGGACGAAGTTGCAAGGTTGATAACCACAGTAAATTTTGAGATTGACATTGGAGTATGGGTATTCAGTTCGGCTTCGAGTATAGTTTGGAAGTCAGTTCAATCAGCTTGGTTGTAGAGCCGCCGGCGTCTTCTCGAGGTCTCAAGAGCGGCCCTGTTGTCCTGTGTGATACAAATTGGGGTGTGATCGCTGTAATTGGCGTCCACGGACCAAAGAAAACAATTGGTGACGAGAGCCGATACGAGCGAAATAACGATTCTGCTTGGCCGCGGAAGAATGTGGGGGAGCCATTATTCAGAACAGTTAAGTTTCGCCGGCTGCCAAGGTTGGCAATGATGATGCCTCGCACGTTGTTGGTCCGGCTACTCTAAGCTGGATGGTAACTGTTGACATATCCAAGAAGGATTATTGGCTCTGGAATCCGGTCAAGGGCCTCGTCCAGCTGATTTTCTAGGTTTGCTGACTTTCGGATCCTCGGCATCTCCTCTCAACTAACGTGATTAGTTCCACAGAGTCCACTCCACAATGGTAGAACTGTGATGCAAGCCTGCAGTTCACCGGGATTATTAATGGATGTTTCGCATTATATTCCAAATATAATCTGGCGAGTGAGGGAACAGCTGTTGATAAATGGACTCGAAGCCAGCATCTTCGGTGTAGTAACTTCTTCTTCTTCTTCTTATTGGCATTACATCCCTACACTGGGACAGAGCCGCCTCGTAGCTTAGTGTTCATTAAGCATTTCCACAGTTATTAACTGCGAGGTTTCTAAGCCAAGTTACCATTTTTGCATTCGTATATCATGAGGCTAACACGATGATACTTTTATGCCCAGGGAAGTCGAGACAATTTACAATCCGAATATTACCTCGGTGTAGTAACTGTAGTCCCTTTTTCAGCGCCGTTATTTCTGCAGCATAGACTTGGTGCTGCGTACATCAAACCAAGAGATTTCGTGCTGTAGCAACTTCTGCTGCGGACAGAGATCCAGTGGTACGTTGACTGCGTTCGGATTGGCAATCCATGTCGTCACTCAAATTAGCTTGGAGTAAATCGAGAATCGGTTGGCCAAACCCTCTATTACGTCGGCGCTCGTGATGCATACGAGGAATGGCTGCTGACGTCAAATTTCGTTGTCAGTTATGTCTCGTTCTGTTGCGGTTACAGTCGGAAATATTAGAGTGTCAGTGATAACTTTCCAATCGGGTCAAAGTTTGGATGTTGCTAGCGCGCATGGTGCTACTCTGTGGGTTGGCACATGTCTCCAATCCGATACTGGGATGACGGACTTGACTGAAACTGCTCGATTAGCCACAAATATTTGTCATCGAGCGGGATCACCGGAAATTTATGCTACTGAGGTTGTCTAATCTCTATACCCCATTGTTCCAACGGAATGGAATTTGAAGTGAGTTTTTCATGACCTTGACCAAGTCAGCCAACAATGCTGCTGCACATAGCTCCAGTTCCTATTGGGGAGAAAACGGCCTATTATTTGATGCCACTCGAAAATGCGAACCGGGCAGATGCAAGCTGTATTTACTATTCACGTGGATCCCCATAATATAGACAACCACTTTCACCAAAACATCGCTGAAGCCATGCAGTTGGTATTGCACCGGATCGTTGATGATGATGCAGAGACGATGTATGCTGATTCGCCAGACGTCTTGTAAATGCAGAAGATACGTTCGCCACTGATGATTAAACTGATTCGCCTTCGAATAATCGAACTGGATCATAGTTGAGAGTTTCACATTGCCTTGCAAGTGAGGAGATCTTCTGGATACTGCCAATGAAGGCCATGGATCTTATGATAGTATCTTGACAGTAGACAGTGTGAATAGAATTCACTGCTTGGTCTTCTGGGGGTTTCTCCGAAAAACCTCCTCGTTGCAGCATAGTGGAATTTGACGACGCTTTTCGATTGCTTCTTCGTATGTGCAAGAATAAAATAGTTGACAAAAAAGTCTTCAATCGCCTTCCTTGCTAACGGCAATTCGTGACCTTCATCCTCTGTTAGCTTAACGTTTTGATACGGCAGCGCGTAGAACATACCAAATCTAATGTGCATTGATTCCGTATTTCGCCAGCTGTTGTTCTGTCCTACCACAGCAGTCGGATGAGCTTGCTATTGTCCCCGATCACACGTATCTGTAGATACGGTATGCAAACGTTGATAGGCGGTTTGTAAAGGGCCCTTGAACGACAGACCATTCGATGACATGATCTTCGGAAGATCTAGATCAGGAAAATCCTTGAAACGTGGCTGGCTGCCAGGCAATCTTACATGTATTTTGTATAAATGGAAGCTTCATTGCATTACGTCCTGTCGCGTCACGGACTGTAGATTGCGTGTTTTCTTTACAAAACTTCTCCTACGTGCTTGCGTGGTTTCAATTCTTCTATCTCCCAGAAGCTGGCGAAAAAATTGCTTGGCTACGGCTCCTCAGAGTCGTTATTGGGCACAAAACATATTGGGGACTTCTAAGTGGAGATTGTTGGCTCAAAGAATCCTGCTAGGGCTGTCTCTTATAGGTCCCAGTGATACGCGTTTTGTGGGGAATTTTTATAACCTTTCATTTGACAACGGCCGGCCATTATGCAGTTCCCAGTCAAATGTCGGCGAATTGGTGCGGAATCGGATTCGCAACAATCTTTGATGATAAGTACACAGTCGAATCGGATGTTGTAATCGTGAATTCGTGAATTCAGATCTACCCTGACGAATTCGGTGATCTTGGTCATCAGTCCGAAAATTCCTTTCAAAGGCAAGTTTATTCGGTTTGACTTCAACCCCAGCTTCTTCGTAAGATTTGCCATAATGAAGTTGGCTTGTAACGCAGTCTAATAGAGCCCGGCCGTAAATAGTTAACCGTTTGCTTCGACAAGAACGACGACGGTGTCGAATAACACAAAGGTGAAACACTCGGTGTAAGAGAGTTGACTGGTAACTCGGGTGCCGTGTGGCGAGATGGTGCTAGGAGCGGTCTTTCATGGAACAGATGATGTCGTTCATTGCACTTAATCCTCAGCAGTTTCGAGTAAGTTTGTTGTTTTAGAAGCTTCAAAAAATCCTCCAGCTTAGGAGGCGTCTGCATCGAAGCGGAATAATTAAACCTTTTTTCGGGTCGCGGAATTTACCTTAGCCAGGTAAATTCATTTGCAGTCTCGACCCTCACATTCAATTGCTTGCAATTTTCGCCGTAAAGCTTGAGTAGACCGTCCGGCGATGGAATAACGGTGCTCCGAATTCCGCAGAATGTTGAATATGATGATTAACGATCTGGTCTTTTCATTGAATTTCAGTTCAATCTGACAACTCTGGTCGGAACAACATCTTTAGCTCCACCTGGCTCAATTAGTACGAGACAAGAGTAGAGACATGATGTATGGATATCTGTCAAGTTACAAATAAAGTAAACTAAATATACGTAATAGTACATACTCGTGTTTTAGATTTTTTTTCCATAATGGATTGTAATATTTTTTAATCAGAGAGAATGAAGTTATTACGATATGTCAAGTACAGAAGCAAATCTGAAAAGGCCATCAAATCAAGTAATACTTACCAAAAACTCTCTTATCTTTTTGATGATGTTCTCATCTTCCATTACGTAGTCCTTATCACGCGCACCAGCCGTAATGTTGCTTATAATAATTAAAGCCTGTTCCTTCACTTCCGCCGGATGGGGACCATCCAGAACCAAATTCACCTAAGTTCAAAAATAAAGCAATTCTAATAAACTGGTCACCAATCGAACAAATACCAAATATTACCGCTCGCAGCACTTCCGACGAATGTTCCGACATTATAATCTCAATGTGCAACGTATTGCTAAGGAGATTCCTTAGAAGTCCCAGGGTTTTCATGATGACCCGTTCGTCCGAATCGCTTAGCAAAGGCTTAGTTGGGTGGCAACCACCGAGTATATGATGAATGACGACTCGCAGAATCAAGATGTTATTACTATGCATTGTGATCAATTATGATTCCGATAGATTACGATGGTGATGAGCTCGCAGGACTATACGATGCTTCTTTATTAATCATGATAAGCTTCTTTGAATGATGTACAACTATCACGTGCTTCACTAATGGAAATCAAAAATTGCGTGAATGTGGAATACTAAAAAGGTATTGCAGCATACATTGTGAAAAACCATATCTCTAGGTATTGTTGTATCGGTGTCTGCATGACACTCTTCTATAGGTGGATAACAGGCGCGATAGCCCAACCCTGACGCCTGTTGTATTTGTAACTTAATGGTTTGATCGGGTGATGCGAGGTTCGAGTTTCAGCGCATTCTAGAGTTCTTTGAAATGCGTAGAGGCTTACGGCAAGATTATGGTCTTTCTCTTGCACTCACATCGCTTTGGAATGGCTATACGAAAGAGACGTATTAAGCAGTGGTACAGACAATTTTCAATAAGTCCATCCAGCTATTTGGCATTCGCTGACGACATATATGGCACGTAACTTTGAGAAGATGGAGAAGCATACATCAATGAATAGCGGGCCACACTCTACACCTGTGTTGTATCAATAGTAGCGGAAGCCGTTTTTCATACAAATGATGTCTTTGACAAACTTGTGCAACTACGATGATCGATTGAACTGAAATTTTGGCAGTGAACTACAAAATATGATGAATAGCAGAATAATAGCAGCGGAAGCCGTTTTCCATACAAAATGGTCAACTTTGACAAGCTGTAACTTTGTACCCGATGACGATTGAGCTGAAATTTCGTGAACTACAAATATGATTAATTGCACATACTACGTATCATTTTTCTAATGACGTCGTTCAAAATTACGCACCAAAATTGTTCAAAATAATAGCAGTTTTGTTTGAAATATCAGGAAAACAATTGATTGAAATGTTATCATGTTG
The DNA here is from genome assembly GCF_024139115.2 of Armigeres subalbatus. Taxonomy (NCBI): domain Eukaryota; kingdom Metazoa; phylum Arthropoda; class Insecta; order Diptera; family Culicidae; genus Armigeres; species Armigeres subalbatus. The sequence continues at coordinate 119,309,355 of NC_085140.1, forward strand.
AATTCAGGTGCTCACGAGATACTAAGTTTATAATTTAAAAATATAAATTGTTGACTTGACATTTAATTGCCAATATAACAAAAATAAAAACTGCTATTTTTTTGAACAATTTGACCTAGTGCGTAATTTTGAACGCGTCATTCGAAAAAAAGATACGTAGTATGTGCAATCATATTTGTGGTTACTGCCAAAATTTCAGCTAATCGTCACGTACAGTTACAGCTTGTCAAAGTGACCATTGATATAACGATTTCGCTGCTATTATTCTGAACAAGTGTATATGAAAAAATCAAAATATTTTTTCGAGACGTAAAGTCACAAGATCTGTGTGTTAAATCTAACATGAAAAGTACTAAAATGAAGTCTGAAGAGAAAATAAAGAAAGTCAGTCGAACTTGAGCGTGTACGTATGTGAGCAAATCAATCATGTATTCAATTTTATCGTAATCAAGCCTATTTTTTCCTAATTCATTTATAGCCATAGTTTAAGATAAAGTGGCGAGACGAAGTAAAGTAACAATAAGAACACAAACAAATCCATGTGAGTTCGTAAAAATGTGTACAACCATCATTGTACGATGTGCTTTAGATGTGGCAGTAAAAAATACCCTAAAGTAAGTTTGTTCAACGAAAATTCGCTCTTTTGAGAGAGAAGCTCTCAGCTGGTTGCGAAGATGGCCGAAGGCGATTACGTGAGAAAATGGACGTATATGATCACAAACGCCTTATGAAATTTGCCACAGGAATCGATATAAATTTCAATATGTTGCCTTATGAATGATGATTTTCATTTGAAAAAAGTGAAGTGCGGTAGACTGGGTTCGAACCATGGACGTCAGGGTCATGTGTAGACCCCACGCCCGTCGACAACTTGATTACTCGGGATGGTAACTGTGTATAAGAACACTGTGGTAATCAGTCAAAGATTCATAAGGCGCCAGTTATGAATTTCGATAGTTAGATAAGACAGGTTGCTACAGGACGCTCAATCGGCACTGGTAAACAGTTTGAGCTTGGAACTTTTAACTGCGATATCAGCAGCGTTAGATGATCTACTAAACAACAAATCCGAGGAATGATTCAACATCAGTATGTTGAAGGGATATTTAATTTTAGGTAGCCACTTGGCAACACTTGTGTCATTATTTATTATTTATTCAGACATGGCCGAAGTGGCCTGTGCGGTATATAAGAGTCTTCTCCATTCGGCTCGGTCCCTACACGTCGCCAACCACGCAGCCCATGGAGGGTCCGGTCATCTTCCACCTGATCGATCCACCTTGCCCGCTGCGCACCTCGCCTTCTTGTACCGTCGGATCGCTGTCGAGAACCATTTTCACCGGTTATTGTCCGACATTCTGGCTACGTGCCCGGCCCACCGAGTCACCGATTTTCGCGGTGGATGAACGATGGATGGTTCTCCCAGCAGCTGATGCAACTCGTGGTTCATCGCCTCTTCATGTATCCGTCCGCCATTCATCACCATAGATGGTACGCAGCACTTCTTCGAAAACTGAGTGCGCGTTGTCCTCCACGAGCATCGTCCAGGCTCGTGTCCGTAGAGAACTACCGGTCTTATAAGCGTTTTGTAGATAGTCAGTTACGGCGGCGAACTCTATTCGATCGGAGCGTCTTGCGAGTCAAAGTATGTACGATTTCCAGCCACTATACGTCTCGAATTTCTCTGCTGGTATCATTTTCGGCAGTCCCAGTGAGCCCAAGTTAAATTCTTCTACCACTCGATTCGTCACAATCCGATGCCAACTCGCGGTGGTGGCTCATTGTCTTCTCTGGACCTCTTCCTATCATGTACTTCGTCTTCGACGTGTTGAGACTAGTCCGATCCGCTTGGCTTCCTCTTCAGTCTGATGTAGCTTCCGGCATCTTCTCAAAGTTATTATTTATTTAATCAGACTAAGGCCGAAGGGCCGTGCGGTATAAGAGTCTTCTCCATTCGGCTCGGTCCATGGCTACACGTCGCCAACCACGCAGTCTAGGAGGGTCCGGAAGTCATCTTTCCACCTGATCGACCACCTTGCCCGCTGGACTCGCCTTCTTGTGCCGTCGGATCGTTGTCGAAACCATTTCACCGTACTGTCCGACATTCTCGGCCCGGCCCATCGCAGTCGTCCGATTTTCGCGTGTTGAACGATGATGGTTCTCCCAACAGCTGATGCAATTCGTGGTTCATTCGCCCTCCACGTACCGTCCCATCTGCACCCCACCATAGATGGTACGCAGCACTTTCCTTTCGAAAACTCAAGGCGCGTTGGTCCTCCACGAGCATCGTCCAGGTCTCGTGTCTCAGAGGACTACCGGTCTAATTAGCTTGTAGATTGTCATTTTGGTACGGTGGCGAACCCTATTCGATCGGAGCGTCTTGCGGAGTCCAAAGTACGTACGATTTCCAGCCACTATGCGTCTCCGAATTTCTCTGCTGGTGTCATTTCGGGTCACCAGTGAGCCCAAGTACACAAATTCATCACCACACTTTCGTCACCACGATGAAACTCGCGTGGTGGCTCATTCTTCTCTTGAACCTTTCCTATCATGTACTTCACTGATGTGTTGATGACTAGTCCGATCGCTTAGCCTCTCTTCAGTCTGATGTAGGCTTCCATCTTCTCAAAGTTACGTGCCATACATTCAGTCATGGCGAAACCAAAATAGTCTGGACGGACTTATTGAAAATTGTACCACTCGTTAACCCTGCTCTTCTGTATTCCTTCCAAAGCGATGTTGAATAGCAAACACGAAAGACATCACCTTGCCGTAACCCCGGCGTTTCGAAGGGATCGAGAATGCCCCTGAAACTGAACTACGCACATCACCCGATCCATCGTCGCTGATCAACCGTGCCAGTTTATCCGGAAAACCGTGTTCGTGCATTAGCTGTAGCTGGTCCCGATCGATGTATCTATGCGGCTTTGAAGTCGATGAATAGATGATGTGGGCACGTTTATTCGCGGCATTTCTGCATCTTGGCGAATGGCGAACACCTGGTCCGTGGTGGAGCGTTCGCCCATAAAACCCGCCTGGTACTGCCCACGAACTCCCTTGCAGTTGGTGCTAGTCGACGGCATAAAATTTGGGAGAGATTACTTGTAGGCGGCGTTCAGCAATGTGATTGCGCGGTAGTTGCTACAATCCAGCTTATCGCCCTTTTGATAGTGACACACGACACCTTCCATCCACTCCTGCGGCAAAACTCCTCCTCCCAAATCTTGTAATGACCCAGTAGCGGTCAGCCAGTACCTTGCTTCCTGGTAGATGGTCAACCCAGAGGCTTTGTTTTCAGCATAATCTCCTCCTGGATTTCGGAGACCGGTAAAATTATGTCCTGCGCGCGAAAAATTATTGACTTCAACGGGGTTACAACTTTTGGACATTCTACCAAGCGCACACCTTATTAGTTTTGAGAGACACTGTCTGTCTTCAATTGCATTTCGCCAATGGTCTTCATCTGAACATCCGTAGACATCCTTATACGTTTGAGGTGGATCAAGGAATGGATACTCGAGTGTTGAGACAGGAGTACTTTGGGCAGTGAAGATTCTGCCAACGATATAATCTATCCATTTACCCGGAGCCTTTCTGTCCGTCTAAGCGCCTTAATAAATGTTATCTTGTTCAGGTTGCGGATGGACTGTTGGGGTAGGATCAGAATCCATATTTTCATTGTCATCTACTTTCATTACATCAATTTCTGCAACAGATTCAACATCAGGATCATGATAATCTTGAACATCTTGAACTTCCCCTCTTGTTCGATATTTGACAGCGACTTCAACAGCTTCTAAATCATCATCAACACCAAACGGAAAACTACCAATGGGTTCTGAACTCATTATCGACTTTTTCAACGTAAGGAAACAGTTTTAATTGAACTTAACATCTCTTGCGATGAACAACTTCCATATCACGTATTCCACTCAGTGCATATCCTAACCATTACAGCTGCTCGACTCTTCGAATCCAGTTTCATCCGAATTGAGACGGTATCCAGGCGAACGCTTTACTTCAAAGACTCCAATGCGCTGTCGGGCTTCTGCTTCATTAGTATACTGATGCTAATACGCTTCGTTCCTTTCGGAACTTAAGACTCGTCATAGCATGAACCTTTCTATAACTGTTCGGTTGAACGTTGATACTCCATTTTGCTGTGGAGTATAACTACGGTTGGTTCGACTTGAATGCCTTTTGATGCGTTCATCCTTTCGTTTGATGCGTTTCATGAAATCCTTTTGAGCTTTGAAAATACTCACCTTGATCGACAGTCATTTTTATATTTGAAATCCGTGCGTCGAAAGTGCATTGACTCATAGTTCAAAATTTTTCGAACACTTGTGACTTTCTTTCCAGTACGCACTACGGCAAAGTGTAATAATCGTCCATGAAGGATACAAAGTAGCGCGAACCGTCCCATGCAGTTAGTGTTATAGGCCGCATACACCCGAATGACACCAATGGCCTTTTGCACGCACCGGTGCCCTTGAATGGTTCTCTACATCGCTTCGCAAATATGCATGGTTCACAAAATTTTTTCTCAGATTGTGAGAAATCTCTGACCATTTAGGTAGTTTTCATACTGCTGCTTCCTAGGTGTCCAGCCTCCGATGCCAGAGGTTCATGATTACTACATAAGTTTGCTGTTCCACATAATAAACGTCAAGTTCATAGAAATCTCTCCGGCGTAGTGGGATACCTGATACTTCGCCTTCAAGTTCCATTTTCGCAACTGTTTTATCGAACGTTCCTTGATATTTGCTGGTCAACTTCTTAACAGAAATTAGATTCGCTCGCAGGTTAGGTACATATAGAACATCATTGATAGTAACTTACACACATGTTGTTAAATCTAGAAATACAGCTTTTGTACAAGTTGAATGGATTCGTCATCCTTAGAACATTTATCATAAGGATGATTCAATTTGACCAAGCGATTGAAGAATTCTTCCTCGTTGAAAGATGGTCGATGGCACCAGAGTTAAGCTTGAATATCAGCTTCTTTCGTTCATCGCTGTTTCGAGCTTCTCTGTTCACATGAATGCCACTGCTTTGCCTCCACTTGCTTACATTAGCTTCTGCTTGAATCTTGACGCCAAGTTCTTGGCCATATGCCCTTTTTGATGACAACGGTTCATTTTCCAGCAAACTCTGAACTTCTGCTTGTTACTAGAGAACGCCGTCGGTTTTTCCTTATACGTATCGGACATTCGATCGCTCTTCTTTAATTCTTCTGGCAAAAGTCGTTCTCTCACAACGTCCAGTGTCAGCTTCCTTATCCGAAATTCTCTAAAGCGGTCACTAGTGGATCGCACTCTCGGAAGGTCACGAACAATTGGACACCAATCGCTTTTTCAACAAGCTCAGCAGACTTCAGTTATCGGATAAGTTCATCGAAAGTCTTCAAATGATATCTAACGGATGAACTTTCTAGCATCGTCAACTTTGCAAGCTGCTTCCGAACGAGCGTTTGAGACAAACAGATTGTCGGCATAAACGTTTTCCATTGATCCAAATTTGTTTAGCGGCTATCTTTTCTCGGATGAGGTCCAGCATGTCGTCATGAATGAATGAAATGCAGAGATTCGCTGCTTTACGTCCTGTTCGTTGAACTCGCTACCAAGCAACCAGAAGTTCAGATTTTCTTAAATTTACTCTTAACGAACTAATTGGTTAACTATGGTTCACATCAAGTTCCAAGCATCCTTAACGGAACTTTAAAGTTACTTAAAGTTCCGTTACATATAAAATTACTTAAAATGAGAGTGATTAAGCCAAAAAGCCCTTCTTATCCGAACTTCTGGTTGCTTGGTAGGTTCCTCTGGCGCGCTGGGGCTTCTTTTGCGTGACTTCCAACAGACTAACGGACTTCAGTATTTTTCAACCCGGAACTTCCAATTTTCGTAGTCGTACCCTTGAACAGAATGCCGTATACGGCAAGCTCCTTACGCATCGCCCATAACCTTAATATTGATACCACGCAGGGTCAAACAGCTTAATTATATTTATTGGACTTCCGTATTGGTTGAGAATTTAAATGCGACAAAATTAACGAAAGAGAAGGAGCGTCAATAACTCATTGGTTGCTACGCTTGTTAACAATAAACTCGATTACTGTGATTTCTAACAGATAGCCAACTGACGCCTGTTGTATTTGTAAATAATGAGTTGATCGGGGATGCGAAGTTCGAGTTTCAGGCGCATTCTCGAGTCCCTTTGAAATGCGCAGAGGCTTACGGCAAGGTGATGGTCTTTCGTGTCTGCTACTCAACATCGCTTTAAAATGGCTAATACGAAAAGCAGGTATTATACGAGTGGTACAGCAATTTTCAATTACATAGGATCTCTGTTTTACACGATTTTATTCGCTCGTATTTTGATCGTGTGACTTCAATTTCACTCAAGCTTTTGGACATGTTTTAAAAATCCTTAATACCGTGAAGTACCTAATTTCGCACTTAAGATCTGACAAAGTTAAAACGTTCATTGAAAAACATTTATGTGCCATTTGGGAACATTTGCTATGCATCATCGTGTAGAAGGTTCTCAAAAAATGAGTACAAACTTTGCTGTTATTTAAAAAAATGCGGTATGAATTTGAGACCGTTGATGCTCCTTATTTCGGCATGAAAAAGGATAGTTCCTATTCGCGCAAAAGTGTTCTAACTTGGCTCATGTTTGGAATGGAATATCGTTATTGGTTTGATGAAATACATATAATCAATTGACCAATAGACTGCATCCATTGTTCAAAATATACAGATAACGGTATCAGACAGCCGTCAGTGACCCATTCTTTAGTCGAAATGGTATGCCTTGTTTCGACCCTCTGAGCTTTGCTTAGATTTTACTTCATGAGTTTTAGTTTTTTTTTTTTTTTTTCTTTATTAAAGAGACTTTCAGCCGAGGCTGGCTCGTCTCCGATGAGTTTTAGTTGACATAAGTCATAATTCCTATATATCGTTTTCTTCTGAAATATAAACCGTTTTTAGGAAATAAGACATTGTATCAGCAATGTTTATTAAGCAATGTGCATTAAAAAAATTGAGACATAATGTATGAAAGTCTTTAATTCCACTATCTCTTACTTAGACAATCTTCAAATATGTGTTTCATATGACATCTTCATATTATATACATTATCGAAAAAGCTGCTGTAGTTTTATCCTCGACTTAAGTTTAGCATCATTTTATACATCGATTTGATAGCTATTGCAAGAACTAATTTATAAGATCTTTCAAGTCAACATAAGTCGATGTTGGTGATTATCCGCCTGAAAATTAGATAAAAAGCGGATGATAGTGAACTCCTCGGTTCTATTCAGTGTAAAACTGTCCTGTGCATTATATTGCTTTTGTTTCATTAGAATGTTGCAAATGAAACTACGCAAACAATAAACGAAATTAGGCACTCTAATTACTATATGCCACTCGCGCACAAAGCGAAAGTCTAAATAAACAAAATACATACAGTTTCACACTTTTCAATAGTAATGACGAATAAACATATCCAAAGAGCCTAATGGATACAAATATTTCAAAAAGTAGCCAGTTTTGTACAGTAAAATCATTTGTTTACTTGGGTCATGTTCTTCGTCTCACAAGTACAAGCAAATATGGGGCCATTGAGAGAAGCGAATTGAAATAATTTTGTTTGGTGTACTAAACCAAGTTTGTTTTTCAAGTTCTTTCGTGGAAAACATTCAGCAACAATGATATTTTGAATCCAGATTTTCAATTTTGACTGGACTAAAATTGAGAAAATAAATGATTTTATAATGCGCGAAATTAGGGCACACACGGTAATTAAAAGAAAATCGCATGTAATTGAAATGCGTTCAACATTTTGGATGAGTGTAAATTGAGAAAGTGTAAATCGTAAAACAGAATCCAGTGTAGTCCGTCAGCTATTTGGCTTCTTTGAGAACTTTGAGAAGATGGAGGAAGCCTTACATCAGACTGAAGAGGAAAGCTGTATCGGACTAGTCATCAACAAGTCGAAGACGAAGTATTGATAGGAAAAGGTTCAGAAGAAACAGAGCCACCCAACGCGAACTTGCATCGGTGACGAAATCGAGGTGGAGAAGCACGTAGAAGATTGGTCAATCAGATGGATAACGATGGACTCGTGGTTGGCGAGTGACCCATAGACGAGTGAATAAAAAGACTTTTATACCACAGAGGCCACTCTTATAAGTCTGAAAAGTAATATTATAGTGTTTATCTTTTAAGCGGAGAATTCGTTCTCGTAAATTTCAAAATCCGCGTAAAAGCAACCCAGCATACTTTGAATCCGGGACTTCTATTAAATTTGATTTTGAAGGAACATATAGCCTGTAGGTACCGCCATAGTTTGACAATGGGTCATTGTTTCAACTTATTAGAATGCTTGTAAATATTTAATGTATCTGAGGGCAAGTAGACTAAATTATAAGAACGATTTTGATATCGACCTCCAGACTGTCGGTGAGAGCGATGACCCATTCTCACCCCAATACATGTATAGCGAGAAAGGCGGAAAGATAATACAACACATTGAAAAGCAATGGATATGTGATATAACATACGAAAAGACTCATGGTAATTTTATAAGACCTATATAGTTTCTTTTTTTTTTCCTCGCTTATCCCTGGTCGCGGATTAACATAGACAAACTTTCATTTCGTTCTGCCTTTGGCCACCCTTTATTATATGCGTTGTAGTAAACCATCGTTCTCAGGAGATTTTGGCATCGTTCGCGAAGCAAAACCAAAGTTGCAGTCCTGTTTCGAGGTGTTACAATTGTTGATGGTTGATTGTTAGCTATAAACTTGTATGCATAAATGCGTTCTGACGCTACAACTATAATGCCTAATAGTTTTATTTCCATTGCACTGGAAGATCCTGTCCATATTTCTCTCTCACTGATCTCTCTTCGATCTCATTTTCCATTACTATAGTGGTTCTAATCAGTTCTTATGGTTTCATGATGATGGAATTTTGTTATTCTTTACTGTGCCTTATTCCTATCGATTTTCACAGGTTCTGTAAGGACCTGTTTTCCCAGACACAGTTTCTGGTCAAATCTTAGCCAAATATTTACAATCATAATCTCAAAAGTGTAACTTATATGTACAACAGTGTACTTTATGTGTTTTTTTATCAAATAGCATTGCGAGGGCGCTAAATTACATCTGTCATAATACGAAATCAACTTTTTTATTCTTCCATGCAAAAGGAATAAAGATTTTGAGAAGATAAAAAACCTAAAAGCTGTGAACGAAATACGTGTGTTTCTTGATTCGCATCTCTCGAGCCCCTCAAGTTACCAAGCCATTCACACTTGACTGAATAAATAAATAAAACTAGGATAAACTTAACAAAGCTCTGCAGTCCTTATATCCAGTAGTTGCTTGCTCCTGCAATGAAAATGTACACGAATTTAGATGCATGGTTTATTGAGCCACTTATAGGAATCCAAACTCACTATTGTTCCTTCCTTGTTACTGTAAATTATGTTCACTCAGAACGACTCAATGGTCGAAGAAGTCAACCACACTTACTTCTCTTCTATATAATTACCACGAGTTTGTAAAAGAGGTAGAATTAGCTAAATTAGGAAAACTAAAAATTGTCATATAGATTTATAAAATGTAAACGTACGCGGTGTAGTGCAGCAACAAAATGGTCAAATTATACGATATCACCTTTCGCACTTGTCACACACTCACCAGCGCACCTACACACAACAAACACGCACATCACACACACACAAGATAAACAAAACATGTAACTGTGGTCAACAATCATAAAACACTTTATAGGGAAGGGGAGTAGGAATAATTCCACCGAAATAATCACTGCTCCCAAACAGACTCCACCAGGTTGCAGGTATAGGGCCCATCTGTGCCCCCATTGCGATCGCCAGGGCTGTGATCTTCATTGGTCGTCCGAGAAGTCGAACCTTAGAATCTCCTGCCGTATGCTGTGATGTAGCAATCCATTGGGTGGAAGAAACAGAGAAAAGGAAAATAGAAATTCATTTATTTCACTATAGGATTGTAACAGACGAGTTTGTATTGTGTTCAAAATGGGGCACCGCGAACGAGCGAGCGAGTTCAATAGCCTTCACCACCAGGTTCGCTAATGTTGCTAAGTTGATGGTGAACTACATTCCAGTGGCGTGAGAGCTGAATTATGTCAAATGGAGAATTGTCACGACGTTTTTTTTTTTTTTTTCGAGAGTTGACCAGTTGTAGTCTTAATAGACTGGTATCTCGGCTGGCTCTCCATGTGATACACAATACCAGCAGACGACTCAAGTATGTTGCTCACTAGGTCACTGCGGCCTGGGTTTGTATTGTGATCATACGATACATTATTCTTTCTATCTAGTCTGTCAATTATAAACCGAACAAATAATGGAAGCTCAACATGTACATAGATGTTTTCTGAATAAGAGTTAACATGTAAATTTATTATTAGTTACTTGGAGCCGACATTCAATCACTAGTAGTCTATGTTGACAACGGTGGTACTGTTGCCATTTCAAGTAATATTTCGAATAAAGATGTAATGATATCATTCTGGTAGGGTAGTTTTAAAATAGATTAATTTAGTACTATTGTAATAAATGGACACATTGAAGAGCTTCCTTATTTTAACATTGAGTATCGGATGTTTGTCAATACGTCGTCGAGTTAATTGTATCCTATCAGTCTACAGTAAGTCAATATGGATTTGGCGTATTATGTAAATACAAACATTGTTTAACGAATTCTGTAAAATGCAGCTTTTCCTCCAAAACATAATACCGCTACCTGAGAGGAAAGCTATTCTGTGTGATAATATCGTGGTTTCTCAGGAAATGCTTGCTTTAGGAATTCGCTTTCAATGCCTGTTTACAAAAGCATGCCCAAATCGCAAATCAGTCCGGATATGTTAAAGTTTCAGTAGTCTAATAGTGATCATTATACAAAATTTCTGTCCAGTTGTTCCGTAATTGCTTTTTTTTTTGGTAAGTTCTATTCCTTTTAATATTCAAACCTTTATTATTTATTAAAATAATGAGGTCTCAAATTCAGTTATTCAGATTCAGGGTATACAATATTCAATATAATAGTGGATGAACGCATCATATGGTCTATCCTCATTTCCGTAAGTGGTCAAGTTATTAGTCTTGTAGCAATAATAGGTACTAGTTATTCTCTATCTTGTGAGTGCAATGGTCTCAATTAACTATTCTAAACAGAACTCTGTCTCTTGTCTTTCTGTCCACCGATGGTCATGTATTTATTGTTTTTTATTATTTATTTGATATCTTTAAATTTCAGTCATTTATTTTATCTATCGGTCATTTATTTTATTATAAGGGTAAGGTCTTCGAATTTGTCTTAATACGAGAAACACTAAGTCCCTCATATATCCGCTAATTTTCTAACTAAACTAATAGAAGGAAGAGAGAAACAGTTTTTTGCGTTGATCCATGCAGCAGAGACTAAAATAAAAGATTATCGAGAAGATATAATAGACATTCACTATCTCCAATGCCAAATTAGTAAATCACAAATTCTACTTTTCACTACTAAAATTCTACTTCAGCTATACGGGTACAAAATGAATTATTGTTAGCTACTACTACAAGTATAAATAGATGTAACTATTTGGATAAGCGTGTTTCAGGGTCTTGTTAGTATTAGAGTTATGTTAGTTAGACCCTACTGCCCTGCGGCACCTCCAAATTTACCAATAGGCAGTTGTTGTTAGATCGCGACAGACTAACCATTAGTTAATTGGCATGGTACCTCAAGTGTTTGGTATAACTGTTGACCTTATTTAAGTAAGATGTGATAAAGTTTTCTACGGAGCTTATTTTCAAACCATTACCATTAAAATAACGATATTCTTGTGAAGGAGATATAAAAAAATGGAAAAATATCTTAATTTTTTAATTTAGTGTTGAACTTAACCTTGTTTTAAAAAGCACTCTATTAAACAATAGAAATAAAAATAAAATAAAAATCTTTTAAGACACTTGAAATATCAACGTCAAGCCCTTATCCATGGACAGGGAGTTAATTGTCACGACGTTTGTGACATTTATGCAGTCTGCTCTCCGTTGCTCACTTTTATTCAGAACAATGATGTACCGTGGACCCCTCTAATTTGACCTTCTAGTTTGAACACTTTTAATTTGAATCCCGTTAATTTGAACATCGTTCAAACTAAAATGGTTTAAATGTCAAACCCAACATGATAAACAAACTCAAACGAAAAGTGCATAAGTGATAACAAGAATGTTTGCTTTGATTATCTCGCTTATTAAATAGCAATCTGCCCTAAAATCCAAATTCTAAGAATAATTTTTAGGGACGATTGTCCTAACTATTAATACCGAATTTGTTGTAAATGCAATCAGTTTGATAGACAAAAGAGATTCACAAAATGTAAAGCTTGATTTAATGTGAAACAATCGATTTTAAGATATTAGTGCAACGACCATTTCTTGATCCGAGTTCTTAGTACCTTCTCACAGTCAATGAATATATAGATAAAATTATTTTGCCCAACTCCAGCGTAATCTCACCCGTGCTTAGGGCTCGTTTACAAATAATCAAATTTTGACCCCACCTCCCCACGTAACACTTTGTGTATGGACCGTTTATTTTTTGTATGAAACGTAACACTCGTTTGACCCTCCCTCCTCCAAAAGCATTTCATAATTAACGAATGTCCTTTACTTTCGATTTGATGGTGCAGCTATAGTTGGACATTAAACTTAACTTTACAGGGATGTGACGAGTGCAAAGTTTGTCGAGAATATAACTGACTTCTAAAATTATCATGCACTTGACATGCAATTTTAGTTTTGGTCAGTTGCTTGCTGCTATAATTCCAGAAAATCGAAGGAAACAGATTTTAATGAGTGTTTAATATAATTTTGAATTGAAGACATTATATTTTAATATTAGATCAGTTAACCGAACTGAGTCTCGCGACAATCGCATTTCTTCCATTTCCGAAGTCGCGACTGAATCGCGAGTGGTGCGCATGATGGCGCACGGCTATGCATAGATGCGACTATCATGATGCGGCGCTCCGGAAATGAGAGAGAAATGCGATTGTCGCGAGAGCGTTTGGTTTCAATCGATCTCAATATCATTTGAAATGAATCGCATTTGTAGAGTGATATTTTATTATCATTTCAGGATATACAAAAAGAAAAAAATCTATTCAGATCACATTTCAGAAAGATCAAGAAACAAATGTGGCAAAATAAAGCCTGAAATCATTATTGATGAAAAGGCAAGCGTGCCTATCGTATTTGCAGTATAGGTATTCAATATTTAAAAAAAAAAAATGTTTTTTATAAAACTGTTTAAAACTTAACAATAACATCAGTCGAAGAAAAACGTTAAGTGTAATCGATAATAATACCTATTCATGATTCTCTACGTTGTTTCCATTCAAGCTCGATTAACTTGCTTTCACATTATGTAACTAATGACCCTCTAGTGTGTCTCCTTCATCTTCCAAAAGTCAATGAGATACTCCACATTCCATGGCTGTTTATCACGGCCCTCATCGAATCTAACAATCCTAATCGCATCGTTGGGAATCGTATTATTTGGTCGTATTTAGTATCAAACTCAACGCTGGAGTTTTCCTGGCGGTTAAGCAAGTCCACAATTTCCTGATCAGTAGAGGTCGAATCCCGGTGAGAATATTACCGTTCATATCGTAGACACTATCATTAAGCCATGTTTCACTTCATCTGAAGACGGATATTCATCCAAAGCGTCAGCAAATGATGACCAACGCTAGAACATCTTCATCCAAGGAGTTGTCTTCGTCACTTTCCAGAGTGAAATATGGATATTCATCGATCAGGTTTTCCAGGATCCTTCAATAGTTTCCGGAAATTTCCTCCATGATTGATCAGCCAGCATATCACTCACGCAATGAAATCCCTTTCAGTTTCTCCTCAATAGATAAATCTTCGTCGCTCAAAAGAAGACGCAACATCAGCTTTTTTGTAACGTTTTAATTGCATCTTAAACTCCCTGGTCCATAGGTTGGAGTGATGTAACGTTGGGTGGTAAATACGCAACTTTAATGTCATCACATTCGAGAATATCACCACCATCATGGTGAGCTGAACAATTGTCAAGGAGAAGCAAAGCACGTGGTGCAGATTGTGCTTTGAGCGAATGCTTTGACCGATGGAACAAACATGCAGAACCACCTCGAAAAGTATTCTGTTCATCCATGCTTTTTGAGCTTCTATAGTACACGGTAACGATGATTTGTCTTTGGGAGTGCTCTTGATTTTGTGCAGTTCCAGAAGCATCAAGGGCAATTTATTTGACCCATCATATTGCTACAAGGCATGAAAGTAACACGGATTTGATTACCTTCCTTCCTTTGGCTATGTCTTCATCATGCAAAGTCAACGTTCGTGATGGAAGCAGCTTGAAAAACAGCCCGATTCATCCGTTGTAGATTTCATGCTTCTCAATCCATTTTCCAAAATAACCTGGAGAAAATGCTTTTGAATGAAGTAAACGCCTCAATATCCCCGGATGCCTTTTCGCCAGAAACAGTCAGCATGCGCAATCCGTAACGTTTTCGGAACCTGTCGTACCATCCGTTCAGAGCGAAAGTCACTTCGTTTGAATACTTTCGTTTTCCTTCAGTATGGAAAATAACACCTCTGCTTTTGTTTTACGACATCTGGTGTAATGGTATTTTATTTCTCTCCTAAGATCCAATGAACAGCGCTTCCTCCAAATCGATGAATCTTGCGACTTCATAGTTCGCCTACCTGATACTCCGCTTTCCCGGAAACGATTTTCAGCTGTGCGAATTGAGTCCCTTTACGAGAAATATTCAAAACAGTGGATTTGCAGACGTAAAGTTCGAGCAATTTTGTCCAGAGAAGAATTTCCTAAATCCAAGCTCAATCACTTCTAGCTTCTGCAGAAGGGTAAGTGTCGTGCCTTCTTTTTTGTCACGGAAGGCACTACGTTCCCATTTGCGAAGCCAACCTGGAATTGGTAAAGCGTTCATCAATGCAGTGCAGAGGTTATTAGGAATCCTACCTGGGATTGATTAGCTTTATCTGATTCATGGTTCTGTTTTACGTTTATCAACGATAATCAGCAGGATCCTTCAGTAGGCATAAACAATTCGCGTGAATATATTCATAAAATAATAAAATAATAAGGTAACCAGATACTCTCAATATCAACATGTATAGGGTTACAGTTGTTCAAAGTGCGGACCCGTTAATTTGAGAGAGCCGTTCAAATTACCGGGGGTCCACGGTAATAGACAAAATATAGGACCCTTCAAGCGCTTCAAGTTCATGAAAAATCGAATTGTAAAGAAATTTTGAAAATCTTTTCAGCACGTTTGTCCATGAAACCGACAACAACATTTCTCAACACTGTTCATAGGTGCGTAAACATGGTAATGACGACGATGCAACGAATATACAAAGTAAGTAGAATCTACCGTCACACAACGTCTTGAAATTCTCTGTTGGGAACGAGTATGGCGGCAGTGAGATAAGCACGAGGTCACCAGCGACACAAAATGTGACTAGAAGATAAACTTTTCGTATTTTGGTTTCTACCTTTATGTATAATTATATTATAAATCAGTACACTCTTCAACTATTGTATCGAAAATTACAAACGAAAGAAGAATAACGTAAACTGATAAACTGTGTTCGTGATATTCATACTTACTCTTCGAGAACTGCGATTCTCGAGGTGTCGTGTAGTAATCGTCTAGGTTCTCAAGGTCCCGACTCACGTAGCATCTTCTGTCGCGCCTTTCTCCATCAGGTTTCTCACCAAATACGGCACCCATTTGGAGCTTGTTGTCGGATACGACCTGCAGAGAAGAAATTCATGTAGATTATTGTTTATGAGTCCTTTGCATGAGAAAATCTAATATGTAAATGATATTTGTACAATTTCAGCAATTACAACATCGAATCGATTTAGTCTAGAACACGAGTTTGTGCTATATTCCATTTAAAGTGTACGGCCATCATAGGTATAGGTATAGGTACAACTTTTCGCGTCGACATAATTTTCAACGATGAAACTGTTTAGATCCGGTCGTTACAGAATTTCCTAACTTTTGGCACCAAACGGCTAAAATCACTGATGCCGGTAACGGTTCACGTTTACAAAGTTACTAGTAGCTGTTCGAGTTTTAACTAAAACACTGGATTTACGATAATCAATTTTTAGCAACCGGCGGAACATGTCGTCAACTAAAATTAATTTGTTAGATTATGGATGGAATGGAATCTCATCGATGGCATTTCAGAGCCGATTTTTCTTTGAGGAGCCATCTTGCTCGAATAGGTATTCTCTTGAAACCTTGGTGAAAAGGTGAAAAAATTCGATACTGGCAGAATGTCGTAAAATAAGGTTGAAATAGAGGAGTAGACAACCTCCTAATGCTGAACAGTATGTGTTTTAGGGAGGGACTTATATCCGGGAAAGCACGTTCGCCTCGGTAGAGGACCTTGTTCGAAAAAAGAAGTGTGTTGCATCATTGGCATCCTTCAAAAACAAAAGAGAGTATTGCTGCCTAGAGCTTCTAATGCTGCCTGGGATCCCATAAAGTTCCTAGGAATTCGTATTTAGGGCATCTACAGGTAAGGCTGCAAAACCCACACCCCGGCTGGAGACAATTTCATTGTTCTGGAATCGTGTTCCCAACAGTTGTAGGAACGATCTTCTCAATCTCGTATTTTCCCCACTTTAAACCGGGTGGCTATGTGGTCGACCAGGAGAATTAGCCAGCTTTTGATCCGTGCCAGTGGACCCTCGCCACTGGGGGAGACTAGTGCCGCGTTTCGCAAGATCCGGTCAGCCTCGTCAGAGGAGCTGGACTTGCACTAGAGGTGTCAGCGCAAAAGAAATGGCCTTGCTATAGCCATTAGGACTCGGTGTCGAAAGGAAACCGATGTCCACTCCAAGGACGCGGAGGATTTTCTGTTCGGATGGGATCATGGCAGAGTCTGATGTTGTTGACGACTCCGGCAAACGTGGCCCGAATGCATTTTCCGGCGTTCATAAAAACCCGATGGAGGCAGCCCAACGGTGAATGCCACTAACGCTCCCTGTGTCTTTTGGTTTGTCCAGAGTATTACCCACCACGACCAGAGACGAGGTGAACCACTGAACATTCGCCGGTAGAACGCCGAAAACTCCGTTCATTGCGACCAAAGAGGGTGACCAAGAACCGACCCTTGGGGACGCCGGAAGTTGTTTATAAAGGCAAGCATGTTGTCAGTGATGCCCACCTGAAGTTGTTTGAGGACCAGGTGTCCAGGTCCTGCTAAAGGCTTGGCAATATCAAAGAACAGTTGGTTGAGTCTGCTCTGGGGTTCACGTTAGGAAGACTTCTGACGATCCATTGGTTGGTAATTTTGAATGTTTTACCAGTTTCAGGTCGTTTCATGCAGCATTTGCATGTCACTTGTAGCTCAGAGAACTCAAAGTGCCGACGCAGTCCGTGAATGTAGCGAAATCTAACGCATTGTACGGTTCGTCGAAGCTTGATTGCTGATCGTTGATATTGTGGTTGATTAGTATGGTTCTCCCAATCAGAAATGTCCCGAGTGAGCGGGTAAATCATTTGGGGCATCGCCATCGGAGGCTGGCTAAGTGGAACAGTGTAGCAAACTCTTTAAATGAGTCGTGCATTCCGCGACACGATGTTAAGACGAATGTCGATGGCTGATATTCCAGTGGGAAGTACGAAAGATACCGCTTAGGCTAAAAGGAGTGACCGCAATACGAGCTTTGCGGAATGCCTGGTTCTTCTTTATATTTGATTCGTAATTGCTCGCGAGAACCAAGGTAAGTCAAGGTGAATACAAAAGCTGTTACTGCTACAGTAGCAGTATGCCAATTTCATGTTTCAGCCATCTTGGATTTTTATATGAGACACCACCGAGTTTGTTTATGTTTTCCACTGAAAATGAATTTTTACCCCGCACTAGTCTCCCATCTACTGTCAAGTGGTGAACCTGATATAAGAACCTGAGTCTACTCAAGAAATTAATAAGGAAGTAAGCATGTTCCAGTAATTCCCAGATCGCCAACTTATTAGGACGCCAGGACACCAATCTCTATTGGCTAGGCAAACCAAGGATCACCATCTCAATGTGGAGCCTCTTTTTGTTAATCGTTATCTGCCAAGAGATGCCAGATAGGTGCCGTTTCGAAGCCGGGCCGGAAGCGTCGAAAGTCTAGTTTCCGATTTTTGCAAGAAACTCGATCATCAACGATTAACCATTCGCTCCATAATTGAGTTGCAGCTGTCAGAGCGATTGGCCGGTAGCTGCTGACATCGTCGCAGACCCGCTGTTTTAGGGATAGCTATGACGAAGCTATGAATCAGCTGCTCGGAACCGTTCTGCAGTCCACTCTTGATTGATGGCGAGAGAAGACTGGTCTTTCCTCTGTTTGTAAAATTGTTCAGCATCAGGTATCCTATGAGTCTGGACCCACCGATTTCCAGTAGCTTTTTGAAGGGCATAATCCATGAAAGGAGATTAAAACTCTGACCTTTATCTTATCCAGAGGCGTCGCGTCACATGTGCAACCGTACACTGCAATAGGTAGCAATTTGTCCCTAACATTTAAACTCTCAATAGATTTCTTGTCATCCTTATACAAATATTTGGAGCATGTGCATTTATATGTTTAGTACAAATTTAACAATTGAGTATAAATACATAATCGTAAAATATGCACGAATTTTTACAGGCGACATGTGATATGAGGGAACGAAATGGTACGATGGGGCGCGTTATATTTACTCCACGAAACGAAACGACGCACCGCCACATGTTGTCCATCACGTGCACTTTCAGAGAACGGTTTGCCATGCATCATACACGCATTATTTTGTAGTGTAGGTCATCCGCTTTAACCGCAATCGGCGATGTATAGGTAGCCAAAGCGTTCATCTCGTGCAGTTGCTTGTGCCGATGCAGAAAAGCACATCGGTTTGGTCACTCGAATAGGTGGTAACCCATACCGCTTCAAACAGCGCATGCTTTGGTTGAAGAGCGCGCAATCGGAACAAAAGAAAAAGAAGAGGCGGTGATTAAATGAATTTTCTGCTCTCTCAAAGCGTTCCATGGCGAAAGCCGGTTTGAATAAGACATTGGATCAGCAAGCTTTTAATATTTCATAGTGATCGATATGGCTTATGATGATTTTTTCGTCAAATCCAATATCCAAAGCTATTCGTATAGGGAAGGCAGGTATTTCGTCCACCGTCATAGGGGCTAAAACCAACGAAAGCAACGTACATTTGCTAGAACTCCACTATAGCAGAACGTTTCTCCTGAGCTTACGATTTGGTACGCATGAGTTTTACAAAAAGCTCTCTTTTATTGGTTTTCGAGACTAGACGAAGACGAAAATACCGCTGCCCTCCACGTGAACAAAGCGGGTAGTGGGGTAGGAAAATGTCCATGGTTAAACAAATTAATGAAAATTGCATGATCAGATGTGTACGCTGATGAGGGAAGTACCTACATCTAAAATGTTCGACATCTGTCCACGTGGTATGAAAACAGCCCTTTGAAAAAGATTCATCTCGAAATAAACTAAAATAGAATAATTAATATTTGAGTAACGCAGATTACAGATATGTTCGATTTTATCACGCCCGATTTTGTCACGCCCGATTTCGTCAACAAAATTATTCCGTTGTTATCAAAAGAAAATTCTATCATTTTTTTAGATTTAGCCTTTAAAACTAACTTGGGTTATTTTTGGTTAAATGTTGTATTTATAATATTTTAACGGTAAAAGACCGTAACTAACAACAGAGGATTTTTCACCGACTTCCCTCATCGAAATAAAAGTGATAAGATGCGGCTTTATTACTTCAGGAAGACGGATTGCATTTTATGTAGCGTTCTGATATAACTAAAAATCGTTGAAATATTTTCGGATGTTCTAGGTCCAAACTATTTTGGAGTATATCCTCGAATGCATCTTGAAATATGTCTACAAAAAACTGTCCTTTCCTATGCTGAGATATATGCCTAAAAATATTTATGTGATCATAAGACATAAATAAATCTCCTGCTTTGAGCGTGTTTACAGCGGCACACTAGGAGTTAACTTTCTCATATAGTATGCTCCGTAATCTGGAAAAGTGACGTAACAGCCATTTTACAACATGCATGTTTTCCATTTTTCTGTTAAAGAGTTCGTTGAGTGGT
The DNA here is from genome assembly GCF_024139115.2 of Armigeres subalbatus. NCBI lineage: Eukaryota > Metazoa > Arthropoda > Insecta > Diptera > Culicidae > Armigeres > Armigeres subalbatus. The sequence continues at coordinate 119,329,615 of NC_085140.1, forward strand.
ACTCGTTAACACCTTTTTTGGAAAATGGCGTATACGTCACTTTTTCAGATTGCGGCAGATGCGAAAGCTTATTCTGATTTTGTCACTGTTCCGATTTTATAACTGATACTCACGGACCGTGTTGATGAAAACGGAAAATATCTTATAAAAAAAAATTGATATGTATGAGATGCTAATTACAAATGTTTATTACCTGTCTAATCATTCTTAATATATTTCAATTTTATGAACACATAATTATTAAGACTTGTCTCATTCTAGAAATAATTGAATTAAAATTAAAAGATACCGTTTCATTGAATAGTTGTCTTATATGTCAATTGAAAGACATTATGATTCCCCAGATTTGTTTGTTTTTCAATTAAACACACTTTCACTTTAAGTTTAGTTTGAGCTTAATTCGATAAACATCTTAGCTTAGAAGCAGATAGACGAAAACATATGGAAACACGGTTGAAGATAGATCGTTCATATTGGATGTGTCATTTAAGGTCCCTTTTTCAGGTCAGGTTTTTTTCTCAAAATATTTCACTTTGATACGGGAAGCACGAACAATTATCAATTCGTCAAAATTTACATTATTGAATGCTTAACTTTTTCTACAAATATAATTAAAAAAGTATCACCGGCGTGCGTGCTTACTCGTAATTTTAATGCTGATACTATTGAAGCATCAAACAACTGAAAACCGAAATACACCGCTCGGTGCACAGGTTTGTAGAATTGACCACGCGACGCCTCTGCTTATGGCACCGGAAATCTGAGTACTGCGCCGGGGAATAGGTGCCGTTTAGAAATGGGTCTGAAGAGCGGTGTAGTGAAGATAGCTCATGAAATATTCCACCAGGGCATCAGCGATAATCTTCGGAACCTTTGTTATTGTACCTTTCACTTTGATAGCCATTCCTTTATGTCATCTCTTTCCTTGTAGATGTACTATTCATTCGCCTCCAAATCTCTGATGAGGAATGGTTTTCATTAATGGAGTCGAGAAACTCTGTCCGGGATTTGTTTTCGCTTCCTGGTCACCTGCCTGCAGCTATTACGGACAGCCTGATACTCGTCCAGGGTACGGGTCATATCGGTGATCTTCGCCATTTTCTTCTCGCACATTTGACTGCTCGTAATAGTTTTCTACGCAATTTGACGGCTTTTTAATGTACTCATATCGCCAGTGGAGCACACGGCGTCCGGTTTTGGACTAGTTCTCGGAAATTGGACGAAGTTGCAAGGTTGATAACCACAGTAAATTTTGAGATTGACATTGGAGTATGGGTATTCAGTTCGGCTTCGAGTATAGTTTGAAGTCAGTTCAATCAGCTTGTTGTAGAGCCGCCGGCGTCTTCTCGAGGTCTCAAGAGGCCCTGTTGTCCTGTGTGATACAAATTGGGTGTGATCGCTGTAATTGGCGTCCACGGACCAAAAACAATTGGTGACGAGCCGATACGAGCGAAATATCGATTCTGCTTGGCGGAAGAATATGGGAGCCTTATTCAGAACAGTTAAGTTCGCCGGCTGCCAAGGTTGGAATGATGATGCCTGCACGTTGTTGGTCCGGCTACTCCAAGCTGGATGGTAACTGTTGACATATCCAAGAAGGATTATTGGCTCTGGAATCGGTCAAGGGCCTCGTCCAGCTGATTTTCTAGGTTTGCTGACTTTCGGATCCTCGGCATCTCCTCTCAACTAACGTGATTAGTTCACAGAGTCCACTCCACAATGGTAGAACTGTGATGCAAGCCTGCAGTTCACCGGGATTATTAATGGATGTTTCGCATTATATTCCAAATATAATCTGGAGTGAGGAACAGCTGTTGATAAATGGACTCGAAGCCAGCATCTTCGGTGTAGTAACTTCTTCTTCTTCTTCTTATTGGCATTACATCCTACACTGGGACTGAGCCGCCTTGGCTTAGTGTTCATTAAGCATTTCCACAGTTATTAACTGCGAGGTTTCTAAGCCAAGTTACCATTTTTGCATTCGTATATCGAGGCTAACACGATGATATCTTTTATGCCCAGGAAGTCGAGACAATTTACAATCGAAAATTGCCTGGTGTAGTAACTGTAGTCCCTTTTCAGCGCCGTTATTTCTGCAGCATAGACTTGGCTGCGTACATCAAACCAAGAGATTTCGCCAGCAACTTCGCTGCGGACAGAGATCCAGTGGTACGTTGACTGCGTTCGGATTGGCAATCCATGTCGTCACTCAAATTAGCTTGGAGTAAATCGAGAATCGTTGGCCAAACCCTATTACGTCGGCGCTCGTGATGCATGAGGAATGGCTGCTGACGTCAAATTTCGTTGTCAGTTAGTCTCGTTCTGTTGCGGTTACAGTCGGAAATATTAGAGTGTCGTGATAACTTTCCAATCGGGTCAAAGTTTGGATGTTGCTAGCGCGCATGGTGCTACTCTGTGGGTTGGCTACTGTCTCCAATCCGATACTGGGATGACGGACTTGACTGAAACTGCTCGATTAGCCACAAAATTTGTCATCGAGCGGGATCACCGGAAATTTATGCTACTGAGGTTGTCTAATCTCTATACCCCATTGTTCCAACGAATGGAATTAAACGAAAAAGCAAATCCGCATTGGTTCCCTGTGCAATTACGATTGTTCTGTTCAATAACAGAGTAGCAACTTCGAAATGTACAGCTCATGCTCAAACACAAAATTGCACAAAAGTATTTAGAAAAGGAAGAAATAATAACACAGAATAAATAAGAAAGAAAATACAAATAACCTTCCAGTTTATTTTTTTACTTAAAGGAATATTTCTTCGTGATCTTGCGGAATGTACGAATCCTGCGTACAAAAACACAAATTTGTAAATCGGAGCCTATTTTATTATTTATTCTAAACTTATTTGGTATACCTACCTACATACCTTTTTCACTTTATTTTATTCTGTAATATTATTTTCTGTTCGTAATTTATTTACAAACATTATTCTCAATTCTATTATATCGATTATTCCTTGCAATCTTCTACTGTGGTCTATTCTAAATTAGGTTATTGAGCATCATAAAGCATGAGAATAGCAAATGTTCAACTAACGGTCAATCAATCAACAACAGTGGATACAAATGTTCAAATTCTTATCGTAAAGCGGTGCTTCTGCGCACGTGTTTCGTCCTACCAAAGTGTGATAACAAGGGGAAGGTTTTTCTCACCCGTGTCATCCACCGTTCCAGTTGTACAGAAGGTTGGAAAATCGATAAATGACTCCCTTTCTTGAGTTGTCAAAATACAACACACAGGAAGGCACAGAAGTTCACCTGTGAGGAGTTTTCCTGCTTTTCAGTTTATTTTTTCAGAATTTTGCTTTGTCGTTGCCTCGATTTGAAATGTTGAAGTCCGAATTCCAGCATCAATTTTGGGTCACCAAAAAGGCGGTCCAACGGAAGCTCGGTAGGCGTGGTGTAACTTGCAATATGTACTCGCGCTGCTCTAATGACGACATTCTCTGTATTCGGTTTAGGCTCAAAAGAGGATGAAAATATAGTCGCTTCTGATGGAGAGCTCGACGCGAAAATTGAGCTATTCCAATCGGTGGCGGACAGTTCTCGGCAACTGTATCGCATCATCGATCAATATCAGGAAAGGGTATGCATACTAGCTCAGGAGGAAAACTCGTTGGGAAAATTCCTGCGCGAGGTCAGCAAGGAATGTCCCACCACGGGTAAACTGATGTCCAACACGGGCAAGGCAATCTCCTACTGTGGTCAGCAGCGTATTACGATTCGGGTGCCTTTGCTGCGACTGCATCATGACGTGCAAACCTTCAAGGGGCGTGCCGTGGTGGATACCCAGAAGACACTCCAACAGATGGAACGGGAACGCACCGAGTACCGGGCGGCGCTGAGCTGGATGAAATCGGTCAGCATACAGCTGGATCCGGACACTGGCAGGGGGCTGGAAAAATTTCGCAAGGCGCAGCGACACGTTAAGACGGCCAAGACGAAGTTCGACAAGTACTCGTTGGATTGTTTGGAGAAGGTAGGTGAAAACCTTCAACAATATTTAAAAATAATCAATATCGAATTGACTTCCTCTACGAAAAATGTTTTTAATGAGCGACTGGTTACAGATTGATCTGCTAGCAGCTGCTAGATGCAACATGTTCTCCCACGCGTTGGTGGGCTATCAGAACTCGATGCTTCAGTTTGCGAAGAAGAGCAACGAAACATACAAAACAGCACTAAAGAGCCTCTCAAAGGACCCGCACTACAACTTTTCCATTCTAAAGGAGCTCACTCAAGCGAACCCCAATACCAAGGAGGAGGAAACAGAAGGCCAAGACCAAGTGGACAAACCGGCAGACGACGATCAAATGCTGTTCTTTCAGGTGAAATTATTTATTTTCAAAATCAAAAAAAAATGTAATCTAATCTATCGATTGTTCGCAGGACGAATTCAAAGACGAAGATGTCGAAAAGAAACCGAATGAAACTAAACCGACAAGTTTCAATCCGGATGATGACGATCAACTTCTCTCGGAAAATCCTGCGGCAACAAACCTTCTGTCGGACATCCCTCAGCTTGACCTTAACAACGAACTGAAATCCCGAACTGACCCAACTTCGGCTTCTGCAGACCTACTCGGTCTAACCATGGACGATGAATTTTCCGACTTCCTTTCCTCACCGGCTCCGTTCATGCCATCGACTTTGCTCACAAATCCGGAAACCATCCTACCGTCCACCTTGGATCACATTTCCGATCTCGAGCAGTTCCCTACGTCGGCACCGATGAATCCGAAGTCCGAGAAGACATCAAGTGACATGTTTGGAAATTTCCTGTCCAGCATTTCCAGGAGTTCCAACGCGAATGGAGTGGTAGCATCTGGTCATGCGCCGGATGCGAAGAAATCTCACAAAGATGGCAAGACGGGTAAGGATCTCTCCGGATGGTACCAGCTGTTCGCCGAGTTGGATCCGCTTTCCAATCCGGACGCAATTCCGTCCAAGGCTGATGTGCCCACCAACAGTTTGGCGGCTTAGTTTGCGGCAAAATCAATGATGAATGACGACTCGCAGAATCAAGATGTTATTACTATGCATTGTGTTATCTAATTATGATTCCGATAGATTACGATGGTGATGAGCTCGCAGGACTATGCGATGTTCTTTTTATTAATCATATGTATAAGCTTCTTTGAATGTATGTACAACTATCACGTGCTTCACTAATGGAAATCAATAAAAATCGCGTGAATGTGGAATATTAAAATAGGCACTCGCAAAGCATACACATTGTGAAAAACATATCTCTATTGTTGGATCCGGTGGCCTGCATGACACCCTTCTATCGCAATGGTGGATAACAGGCGCGATACTAACGCAGGGTGAAACAGCTTAATTAATATTTATTGGACTTCCGTATTGGCTGAGGGTTTAAATGCGAATATGCGAATGACAAAAATTAATGAATAGAGAAGGAGTGTCAATAACTCAATGGTTGCTACGCTTGTTAGCAATTAACTCGATTACTGTGATTTCTAACATCCCTCTTAATCGGCTAATCCTATGCAAGATCTCAGTATCTGCAAACGTCCAGCTTCTAAGCCTTTCGTAAATATATCAGCCAACTGGTCAGTGGTGTTAACAGCTCGACTTCAAGTGTACCGTTATTGATGTGGTCTCTTATGAAGGGGGCTACCCCAAATGGCATAATTCCATTTGGCATAATGCCGTTTGGCATAAGTCCGTTTGGCATAATGCCATTTGGCATAACGAGTTGAATAGCCACGGGCCATTTGGCATAAAGACCATTTGGCATAACGACCGTTTGGCATAATAAAGAAAAATAGTCGTAATGATTTTAGGGCCATTTGGCATAAAAATTAAAAGAATTATAAAAACTTAGACTAATGAAAATTGGCATATGTTCCGTGGTTCGCCGTGCTGCTTCTGATCCTGCTTATGAGTTGCTTCGTAGCTTTGGCATTACAATCACCTTTGTATACAATAGAGCTGAGTAGACCGAATAATGCTTTGGCAGTTTTCACAACATTTTCACGTTTAAAATGTTCGACCGTGTACTTTTCCCATGATCTTTGTTTGCTTGAAAAATTTACAAAGCGCGCCGCAGTATTTTTTGTTTCTACGGCATGTTGTGACCTGTGTTGGAGTGAAAGTGTGTCACACACAATTCTTTAAAGTCATATTTCTTTTGCCTTATTTCGGGTAAATGCGTACTTTGAAAGAAAGAGTCATTTACTCTTTTTCTTCATCCCGGGCAAATGCGTACTTTGAAAGAAGAAGTCATCTTCTTTTTTGCGGGGAAATGTATACTTTTGAAGAAGGAGTCATCTACTCTTTTGCCTTATTCCGGGCAAATGCGTACTTTAAAAAAAATGAGTCATCTACTCATTTGCCTAATTTCGGGCAAATGAGTACTTTTAAAGAAGGAGTCATCTTCTTTTTTGCTTCATCCCGGGCAAATGCATACTTTTAAAGAAGGAGTCATCTACCCTTTTGCTTCATCCCGGGCAAATGCATACTTTTAAAAAACGAATCATCTACTCTTTTGCTTCATCCCGGGCAAATGCGTACATTTAAAGGAGTCATCTACTCTTTTGCCTTATTCCGGGCAAATGCGTACTTTTAAAGAAGGAGTCATCTTCTTTTTTGCTTCATCCCGGGCAAATGCGTACTTTTAAAGAAGGAGTCATCTATCCTTTTGCTTCATCCCGGGCAAATGCGTACTTTTAAAGAAGGAGTCATCTATCCTTTGATTCATCCCGGGCAAATGCGTACTTTTAAAGAAGGAGTTATCTACTTTTGCATTATCCTGGCTAATGCGTACTTTCAAAGAAGGAGTTATCTTCTTTTTGCTTTATCCTGGCAAATGCATACTTGCAAACATAAACAATGCCTTTCCTGCAAATTTCTCAACAACTAGGACCGCTCCCAGCTAACAATCACTTGGAACTGGTGGCGCTCCGCGCCTTCTATCAAACAGAAGTGGAAAATATCGCCAAAAGTCTTTAATCTTCCTGAAATCAGCAGAAGAAGTCAATGTTTACGTTTGCGACTTTCGCCCTTATGAAACAACAATGTCGATATATTCCTACGATTAACCTTTTTTGTGCCAAATGGTAGTTTTGTTAAACGGCCCGTTGTATTTAATTCATTTTTCGAGGATTATGCCAAATGGCCATTATGCCAAACGGTCGTTATGCCAAATGGCCTCGAGGTACCCTACAAATTATGCCAAATGGTCGTTATGCCAAATGGTCTTTATGCCAAATGGCCTTTAGACATTTAAATCGTTATGCCAAATGGCATTATGCCAAATGGCATTATGCCAAACGGCCTTATGCCAAACGGCATTATGCCAAATGGCATTATGCCATATGGGCTTCCCCCCTTATGAAGTGGTGCTTGATATCGATATGTTTCACGCGTTTACATTCGGTATTCTTGGACATAGCTATGCATATTCTGTTATCTTCAAAAATGATGAACGAGTCCTTCTCTTCTATTTCCTTCAAATCTTCCAGTATACCTTTAAGTCATAATCCTTCAGATGTTGCGACGGTTTGCTGCTTCTTACTTGCCCCGGATACGGATGATCCCTACACTTTGAACAAGTAACCGCTTACTGACTTCCTGTCAATCGTGTCCGAGGCCCAATCAGCAAATCCAACAAGAGGCGATTCACTCATTTTACGTTGATACTTGAGCTTCATTGATTTAGTACCTTTCAAATAGCGTACAATTCATTTTAGCATCTGCCAATGAACTTCAGTAGGTTTTTGTTGGAATCTTCCCAAATATCCTATGGAGTAGCCAATATCAGGCCTTGCACATAGCATTGTATACATCAAGTTTCCCAGAAGCTCATGCTAGGGACGATATTCTAGGGGACGATAAACACATTCTTTAGAGTCTTGCTGCATTGTAATCTTTTCGATCGGTGTTTTGACGGAATTGCAGTTAAACTTTGTTAAAACTCGATCGATTCCTGCTTCTTGTGATAATTCCATTATGCCATCGTCTCGATTGTACGTTATCTTGATTCCCAGAAAATGTTTGGCAGTGCCACAATCTGACATTTCAAATTTATTTGATAAAACTTTCTTAATGTTTTCTATCTTCAACATAATCATCTCCAACTAACAGCGAATCGTCAACATAGATAATCACGTATGTAGTTCCAGTCTCGGTGCTTTTCACATACAAACTGTAGTCATGTCTGGAACGCTTGAATCCAATCCTGATATTACGGAGAAAAAGAAAAATTTGGATTATTTATTTATTCAGACTAAGGCCGAAGTGGCCTGTGCGGTATATAAGAGTCTTCTCCATTCGGCTCGGTCCATGGCTACACGTCGCCAACCACGCAGTCTACGGAGGGTCCGCAAGTCATCTTCCACCTGATCGATCCACCTTGCCCGCTGCGCACCTCGCCTTCTTGTACCCGTCGGATCGTTGTCGAGAACCATTTTCACCGGGTTATTGTCCGACATTCTGGCTACGTGCCCGGCCTACCGTAGTCGCCCGATTTTCGCGCTGTGAACGATGGATGGTTCTCCCAGCAGCTGATGCAACTCGTGGTTCATTCGCCTCCTCCATGTACCGTCCGCCATCTGCACCCCCCAGTGGTACGCAGCACTTTCCTTTCGAAAACTCCGAGTGCGCGTTGGTCCTCCACGAGCATCGTCCAGGTCTCGTGTCCGTAGAGAACTACCGGTCTTATAAGCGTTTTGTAGATAGTCAATTCTTCTACCACCTCGATTTCGTCACAACCGATGCCAACTCGCGGTGGGTGGCTCACATTGTCTTCTCTTGAACCTCTTCCTATCATGTACTTCGTCTTCGACGTGTTGATGACTAGTCCGATCCGCTTGGCTTCCCTCTTCAGTCTGATGTCTTCCGGCATCTTCTCAAAGTTACGTGCCATAATATCTATGTCGTCGGCGAAGCCAAATAGTTGGACGGACCTATTGAAAATTGTACCACTCGTGTTAATCCTTGCTCTTCGTATTACCCCTTCCAAAGCGATGTTGAATAGCAGACACGAAAGACCATCACCTTGCCGTAACCCTCTGCGCGTTTCGAAGGGACTCGAGAATGTCCCTGAAACTCGAACTACGCACATCACCCGATCCATCGTCGCTTTGATAAACCGTGTCAGTTTATCCGGAAATCCGTTTTCGTGCATTAGCTGCCATAGCTGGTCCCGATCGATTGTATCATATGCGGCTTTGAAGTCGATGAATAGATGATGTGTGGGCACGTTGTATTCGCGGCACTTCTACAGTACTTGGCGAATGGCGAACACCTGGTCCGTGGTGGAGCGTTCGCCCATAAAACCCGCCTGGTACTGCCCCACGAACTCCCTTGCAATTGGTGCTAGTCGACGGCATAAAATTTGGGAGAGTACCTTGTAGGCGGCGTTCAGCAATGTGATTGCGCGGTAGTTGCTACAATCCAGCTTATCGCCCTTTTTGTAGATGGGACACACCTTCCATCCACTCCTGCGGCAAAACTTCCTCCTCCCAAATCTTGGTAATGACCCAGTGCAGCGCTCTAGCCAGTGCCTCACCACCGTGTTTAAATAGCTCTCCTGGTAGATGGTCAACCCCAGGGGCTTTGTTGTACTTCAGCCGGCTAATCTCCTCCTGGATTTCTTGGAGATCCGGAGCCGGTAAAATTATGTCCTGCGCGCGTTCCCCCAGGTCCATCACCATACCGCCCTCTTCGTCTGCCACATCGCCATTCAGGTGCTCATCGTAGTGCTGTCGCCAAGTCACGCTCTTTCGTAAGAAGGTTCCTGGTTATGTCCTTACACATATCGGGCTGTGGCACGTGGCCTTTACGTAAACGGTTCAACTTCTCATAGAACTTTCGTGTGTTATTAGCGTGGTACAGTTGCTCCGTCTCTTCACGGTCTCGATCTTTCTGCTGACGCTTCGAGTCTTGTCTATTCCGCGCCTGTTTATATCGTGCCTTGTTCGCCCTCGTGCGGTGTTGCAGCAATCTCGCCCATGCTGCTTTCTTCTCCTCAACTCTTCTTCTCTTCTACTCTTCGTTACTCTGATCCGGGGGCACCGTGCCAAGTGCAGCGGTTGCGGTGCTACAAATGGCGGATCGAATATCTCTGCCATCTTCAAGAGACGCTGCGCCTAGCTGCTCTTCCGTTGGGAGCGCCACTTCCAGCTGCTGCGCGTATTCTTGGGCTAGTCTACCATCTTGTAGTCGCCCAATATTAAGCCGCGGCGTCTGACTTCGACGGGTGTTGTGCACCGTCGAGAGTTTTGAGCGCAGGCATACTGCAACGAGGTAGTGGTCGGATTCAATATTCGCATTGCGGTAAGTGCGGACGTTCGTGATATCGGAGAAAAATTTACCGTCGATTAGAACGTGGTCGATTTGGTTTTCCATGTGACCTTATGGATATTTTTGCGGGACTGAAGGTGCTTCGTACTACCATTCCGCGGGAGGCTGCGAAGTTTATGCATCGTTGGCCGTTGTCATTCGATACGGTGTGCAGACTATCCGGTCCGATGACCGGTCTATACATTTCCTCCCTTCCTACCTGCGCGTTCATGTCACCGATGACGATTTTGACGTCCCGCAGTGGGCATCCATCGTATGTCTGCTCCAGCTGTGCGTAGAACGCTTCTTTCTCGTCGTCGGGTCTCCCTTCGTGTGGGCAGTGCACGTTGATGATGCTATAGTTGAAGAAACGGCCTTTAATCCTCAGCTTGCACATCCTTGCGTTGATTGGCTGCCACCCAATCACGCGTTGGCGCATCTTACCCATCACTATGAAGCCAGTTCCCAGCTCGTTGATGGTTTCACAGCTTTGGTAAAAAGGCAGTCACTCGATGCCGGATTTTCCACACTGTCTGCCCAGTCCAGCAAATTTCCTGCAGTGCCACGACGTCGAAGTTTTGTAATTCATCGTAGATTATTCTGTCGCAAGCTGCAGCAGTTTCATGTTCCAAGCTTCCAATCGTGATCCTTTATTCGTCGCCTAGGTCTTTGCCGATTATATCGAGTCGCATTATCTCTTATATTGTTCGTAATTATTGGTTTTCCAGGCGGCTTATTGGGCCTGCGCAAATCTCCTGTCTCGCCGGAGGGCCATCGTGTCAGGGCTGTTTAGCATCCCACCTAACACCAGGACTTGGGCTTGTGCGCTTTGAGCGGCACACGGTCGCTTTGGCGGAGCCTACTTGCGGATACATGCAGCTTTTTATAGAGGTTTAACAGGGCCCATTGTCAAACCCCACCACATCCTAGGCAGGCGCCACAACTCGCAGATGGCCTGGGGAGGGATCGTCAAGCCCTTGGGCATAGTCCCTGCTGCCCCCCAAAAAATTTGGATAGCTTTGCGGAAATAACGTGCAGAAGGCAATCCCCGCATGGAACAAATCACTGTCATGGAGTCCAAGATTTGAACAGCGTGTTTGCACGTGTTCATAAACATGGAAAGACTAATCATCAGAACCCTGCCGGTGTCAACTAACTCGTAATTTACAGGATTGATCCCGTGAGGCACTGATGTATGTATATTATGATAAAACTGGAATCATTAGCCATCAAATCAATTTTACCATAGTTGTGCTCCTCAACATTTGATATTGATTGCATAAAAATATAATATGTTATGGATCAGCTAAAAGCAATTTACCAATGAAATATTTATCAAATTCAAAAGAACGTCAAGCAGATTCATGTCCCAAAACTCTTATGTTGTTCGTAGTGATCGATATCTACGACGGCTTATTATACCTGGCCAGACCCGGAGGCAATCGTGTTGGGTTTGTTAAGAATCCCACCCAACACCATGATTTGGGTCAGTAAGCTTCGAGCGACACACGATCACTTTGGCTGGAAGGACCTGCTTGCTGATACATGCAACATTTCATAATTTTTTTCTTCCTCTGACAAAGTTCACTAGATCCTAGGGAAGCTCCACAACTCGTAGTGGCCAGGAGAGAGCTCATTGAGCCTTTGGACATGTTAATGTCTTGTTTTTTTTTTAAATTAAATTAAATATAGAAATGACAAAAACATAAATATACAAAACATCGTAAATTTAGCATTAGCCACCATTGATCACTAGCCCGGAAAATATTCATTGGAGGCGCATTCAATTTTCTCGGCTTCCAAATTATTCTTGCAATGCGTAATAAGCAAATCGTTCAATTTCTCGTTCCAGCATCTCGGACTTTGCTTCAATCAGTTATGCCATCTGGAATTACCATGTACACATCCTCCTTTAGTTCACCGTGAAGAAATGCTGTTTTGATATCGAGTTGATGAATCTGGAGCTTCCCATGAACAGCAACAGCAAGCACTGTACGAATGGTGACCAACTTTGCAACAGGAGCATATGTTTCTGCATAATCTTGTCCAGGCTGTTGCAGAAAGCCTTTTGCGACCAATCGAGCTTTGTAACGGACAGGCGGTTCATTTTCATTCTCCTTGACACGAAAAATTCATTTTGACTTCAACGGGGTTACACCTTTTGGACATTCTACCAAGCGCCACACCTTATTAGTTTTGAGAGACATCAGTTCGTCTTCAATTGCATTTCGCCAATGGTCTTCATCTGAACATCCGTAGACATCCTTATACGTTTGAGGTGGATCAAGGAATGGATACTCGAGTGTTGAGACAGGAGTACTTTGGGCAGTGAAGATTCTGCCAACGATATAATCTATCCATTTACCCGGAGCCTTTCTGTCCCGTTCAATGCGCCTTAATAAATGTTCATCTTGTTCAGGTTGCGGATGGACTGTTGGGGTAGGATCAGAATCCATATTTTCATTGTCATCTACTTTCATTACATCAATTTCTGCAACAGATTCAACATCAGGATCATGATAATCTTGAACACCTTGAACTTCCCCCTCTTGTTCGATTATTTGTACAGCTGGGACTTCAGCAGCTTCTAAATCATCATCATCAACACCAAACGGAACAACTACCAATGGGACTCTGAACTCATTATCTTCTTTTTCAGCGTAGAGGATACAATTTTCATTGAACTTAACATCTCTTGCGATGAACAACTTTCTATCTACTGTATTCCACAAGCGATATCCACTCGGTGCATATCCTACCATTACAGCTGCTCGACTCTTCGAATCCAGTTTCTTCCGCAATTGAGACGGTATCCAGGCGAACGCTTTACTTCCAAAGACTATCCAATGCGCTCGTCGGGCTTCTGTTCAATTAGTATACTGATGCTAATACTGCTTCGTTCCTTTTCGGAACTTAAGACTCCGTCAGCATAGCACGAACCTTCTCTATAACTGTTCGGTTGAACCGTTCCGATACTCCATTTTGCTGTGGAGTATAACTTACGGTTGGTTCGACTTGAATGCCTTTTGATGCGTTCATCCTTTCCTTTGATGCGTTTCATGAAATCCTTTTGAGCTTTTGAAAAATACTCACTACCTTGATCGACAGTCATTTTTTATATTTGAAATCCCGTGGTAACAGTTGCCATTGACTCATAGTTTCAAAATTTTTCGAGCTCTTGTGACTTTCTTTTCAGCATGTACACTACGGCAAAGTGTGAATAATCGTCCATGAAGGATACAAAGTAGCGCGAACCGTCCCATGCAGTTAGTGTTATAGGGCCGCATACACCCGAATGACACCCAATGGCCTTTTCGCACGCACCCGGGTGCCCTTGAATGGTTCTCTACACTGCTTCGCAAATATGCATGGTTCACAAAATTCTTTTTCTCCAGATTGTGGAACAGATTGTCAGTGTCAGTGTTTTCATACTGCTGCTTCCTAGGTGTCCTAGCCTCCGATGCCAGAGGTTCACGTGATTAACTTCACATAAAATTGCTGTTCCGAATTCATAATAAACGTCAAGTTCATAGAAATCTCTCCGTAGGCGTAGTGGACAAACTCCGATAACTTCGCTTTCAAGTTCCATTTTCGCAACTGTTTTATCGAACGTCCCCTTGATATTTGCTTTGGTCAACTTCTTAACAGAAATTAGATTCGCTCGCAGGTTAGGTACATATAGAACATCATTGATAGTAACTTGTACGCACATGTTGTTAAATCCAGAAATACAGCCTTTGTACCAAGCTTGAATGGATTCGTCATCCTTAGCAACATTTATCATATGATTCAATTTGACCAAGCGATTGAAGCAATTCTTCTCGTTGACAAGATGGTCGCTGGCACCAGAGTCAAGCTTGAATATCAGCTTCTTTCGTTCATCGCTGTTTCAGGGCTGATAGCGACCGAAGCCACTCAAAATAGTGACTTTAGTGACCAAAGCTGACGAAAAAAGGGACCAAAAAGTGACTTTCAGTTGCTGAAAAAGTGACCAAATAGTGACTTCCAATTTCAGTTGCAAGTTCGATGAGACGAAATCAAGCGTTTTTCCTCGAAGGAGAATAATTTTTCCGTAATTTGTGGCGGAAAACATCTTTCACTCACCACCCTCACCACTCTTTTCTATTAAAAGAAACTCAGAAGAGAAACGAAAATCGTACACGCTAACTTTTTTTCTAATCAGTGACTAAGTAAAATTGTATTGCCCTCTCTTTTATCCCCACGGAAATTCTGCTCAATATCACTTGTCATAAGACGAGTTTGTACCTTCTCATTTAATTCCACCACTTAATTGTACCTTGACAGATACGTATTTCGACCTAAACAGTAAAGTCGCCTTAAGTGTCTCGTACTACGACTAAGTCGAGTTAAGTACGAGACACTGAAGACGGCCTTACTGTTGAGGTCGAAATACGTATCTGTCAAGATACAATTAAGTGGTGGAATTCAATGGGATTGTATTAACTCGTCTTATGACAAGTGAAGACATTCCACTAAAAAGCTCAAAATAATTTTCTTATGCTCAATATCAGTTAAAAGCAAGACTACTCAAAACTATGAGTAGTCTTGCAAGCAAATAAAATTTTTACGCCACTGGAAATGAGCGAAATATGGTTATCACTCATAAAACCTGTTTTTCTTTCGCAAAAAGGATTTCTCGGCGAAAATCTGCGATCTGCGATCATTGGATTGGTTGAAAACCTACTTTAGAAAGATGCAGAGAATTCTACGATTTGTCACTGGTGCCGAGGAAGTTTTTGGAATTTTTAGTGCGACAGGAATAACAGTACGGATCGTTTTGGTAGAAAACGAAATGAAACTTGTGAACATTCATGTACAACGAGCCTGGGATTGAACGCTCGACCTCCTGCTTGTAATGAGAACCATGCGCTTTGAACTTTTAAATATTTTTAGAGCAAACCCCTCATTACATCTTTCTAATTACAAAGAATTGAAAAAAAAAAAATTTTTCTTGAATTTTTTAGATTTTTTTTATATGGATGATTAATGAGTGATCAAATCTTCTCAAATTGAGGCAACAACTAAAAATCCAAAAATCCTGAAATTGTGGTAGAATGTATTTGTTATCAATGCATTTTTATCAATGAAGATCATTAAGCTTATTTATAAATATGTGCTGCGAAAAAATGATAACATTTGGTCATTATTGGGAGAAGTTCTTCGAATTTTGCGTGGTCACTAAAAAACATCTTTAGGAGGATCAAAACACAGAAAATAATAGAGCAAATAAGGTTGTCAATCAAAAAAATAACTCGCCACATAACGATCACCTTCCCCTACTGTATAAAGATTGAGCTTGAGAAAAAAAAAACTTGAAATCGACAGGTCTCCTTGCAGGACAGGACTTGCATGACTGTATACCAATTTATAAATTGTGACGTAAAACACCTTCAATTAGCTACTGGTGAAATGTCAATAAGAGCAGCGAATTAAATTTTCCAAGATCCGTAATTTCATTTCCGCCATGAGCAAAGAATCATCCGATCAATACATAAAGCTTTATAAACAATCTTGGTCAATAGTTTCAAAATAGTTGAAAATAGTGACTTTTTGCGAGAAAAAGTTACTTTAGTGACTTGAGGTCGAAAAAAGAGACTTTTTAGTGACCAAGTCACTAAAAAGTGGCCCGCTACCAGGCCTGCTGTTTCGAGCTTCTCTTCTGTCTACCATGAATGCCCGGACAGACTAACGGACTTCAGATATTTTTCAACCCGGAACTTCCAATTTTCATAGTCGGTACCCTTGAACTGGGGAATGCCGTATACGGCAACCTCCTTACGTGCATCGCCCATAACCTTTGAATAATTGATACTAACGCAGGGTCAAACAGCTTAATTAATATTTATTGGACTTCCGTATTGGTTGAGGGTTTAAATGCGAATGACAAAAATTAACGAATAGAGAAGGAGTGTCAATAACTCATTGGTTGCTACGCTTGTTAACAATAAACTCGATTACTGTGATTTCTAACAGCCTGTTGTATTTGTAACTTAATGAGTTGATCGGGTGATGTGCGAAGTTCGAGTTTAAGGCGCATTCTCGAGACCCTTTGAAATGCGCAGAGGCTTACGGCAAGGTGATGGTCTTTCGTGTCTGCTACTCAACATCGCTTTAAAATGGCTAATACGAAAAGCAGGTATTAACACGAGTGGTACAGCAATTTTCAATTAGTCCGTACAGCTATTTGGCTTCTTTGAGAACTTTGAGAAGATGGAGGAAACCTATACATCAGACTGAAGAGGGAACCTAAGCGGATCGGACTAGTCATCAACACGTCGAAGACGAAGTACATGATAGGAAGAGGTTCAAGAAAAGACAATGTGAGCCACCCACCGTGAGTTTGCATCGGTGGTGTCGAAATCGAGGTGGTAGAAGACTGGTCGATCAGATGGATAACGATGGACTGCGTGGTTGGCAACGTGCATCCATAGACCGAGCTGAATGAAGACGACTTTTATGTACTACAGAGGCCACTCTTATAAGTCTGAACAAGTAATAATATATTGTAGTCGAGTTTTACGCGGAGCATTCGTTCCGCGTAAATTCCAAAATCTGCGTAAAAAGCGACCCCAGTACATTATGGATCCCGGGACTTCTATTGAAATTTGATTTTGAAGGGAACATATAGCCTGTAGGTACCGCCATAGTTGATGACAATGGGTCATTGTTTCAACTTATTAGAATGCTTGTAAAATATTAAATGTATCTGAGGGCAAGTAGACTAAGTTATAAGAACGATTTCGTTATCCGACCTCCAGACTGTCGGTGAGAGCGATGACCCATTCTCACCCCCAATATGTACGAGAAAGGCGGAAAGATACAACAATAATGAAAAGCAATGGATATGTGATATAACATACGAAAAGACTCATGGTTTTAATTTTATAAGACCTATATAGTTTTCTTTCTTTTTTTTCCTCGCTTATCCCTGGTCGCGGATTAACATAGACAAACTTTCATTTCGTTCAAGTTGCCCTTTGGCCACCCTTTATTCTATGCCAGTTGTAGTAAACCATCGTTCTCAGGAGATTTTGGCATCGTCATTGCGCGAAGCAAACCAAAGTTGCAGTCCTGTTTCGAGGTGTTACAATTGTTGATGGTTGATTGTTAGCTATAAACTTCGTATGCATAAATGCGTTCTGACGCTACACACTATAATGCCTAATAGTTTTATTTCCATTGCACTGGAAGATCCTGTCCATATTTCTCTCTCACTCGGTCTCTTTCTCTCGATCTCATTTTCCATTACTATAGTGGTTCTCAATCAGTTCTTATGCGTTTCATGATGATGGAATTTTGTTATCTCTTACTGTGCCTTATTCCTATCGATTTTCACAGGTTCGTAAGGACTCGTTTTCCCAGACACAGTTTCTGGGTCAAATCTTAGCCAAATATTTACAATCATAATCTCAAAAGTGCTAACTTATATGTACAACAGTGTACTTTATGTGTTTTTTTTATCAAATAGCATTGCCGAGGGCGCTAAATTACATCTGTCATAATACGAAATCAACTTTTTTTATTCTTCCATGCAAAAGGAATATGTAAGCATTTTTGAGAAGATAAAACAAACCTAAAAGCTGTGCAACGAAATACGTGTTCGTTTGATTTCGCATCTCTCGAGCCCCTCAAGTTACCAAGCCATTCACACTTGACTGAATAAATAAATAAAACTAGGATAAACTTAACAAAGCTCTGCAGTCCTTATATCCAGTAGTTGTTTGCCTCGCAAATGAAAATGTACACGAATTTAGATGCATGGTTTATTGAGCCACTTATAGGAATCCAAACTCACTATTGTTCCTTCCTTGTTACTGTAAATTATGTTCACTCAGAACGCACTCAATGGTCGAATGAAGTCAACCACGTCTACTACTTCTCTTCTTATATAATTACCACGAGTTTGTAAAAGAGGTAGAATTAGCAAGCAAAATTAGGAAAACTAAACAATTGTCATACGGATTTATAAAAATGTAAACGTACGCGGTGTAGTGCAGCAACAAAATGGTCAAAATTATACGATATCACCTTTCGCACTTGTCACACACTCACCAGCGCACCTACACACAACAAACACGCACATGCACACACACAAGCATAAACAAAACAATTCGTAACTGTTGGTCAACAATCATAAAACACTTTATAGGGAAGGGGGGAGCATAGGAATAATTCCCACCGAAATAATCACTGCTCCCAAACAGACTCCACCAGGTAGGCAGGTATAGGGCCCATCTGTGCCCCCATTTGCGATCGCCAGGGCTGTGATCTTTCAGTGGTCGTCCGAGAAGTCGAACCTTAGAATCTCCTGCCGTATGCTGTGTGATGTAGCAATCCATTGGGTGGAAGAGAAACAGAGAGAAAGGAAAATAGAGAAATTCATTTATTTCACTATAGGATTGTAACAGACGAGTTTGCATTGTGTGGGGGATGGGGCATGCGAACAAGCATGGGGCACCGCGAACAAGCGAGCGAGTTCAGTAAAGCTTGCCTTTCACCACCAGGTTCGCTAATGTTGCTAAGTTGATGGTGAACTACATTCCAGTGGCGTGAGAGCCGAATTGATGTCAAATGGCATTATTGTCACGACATTTTGTGACATTTATGCAATTTCGCTCTCACGTTTCTCACTTTTTATTCAGAACAATGATGTAATAGACAAAATTATAGGACCCTTCAAGCGATTCAAGTTCATGAAAAAATCATGAATTGTAAAGAATTTTTGAAAATCATTTTCAGCACGTTTAGTCCCATCAAACCGCAACAACATTTCTCAACATTGTTCATAGGTGGTCAACATGGTATGACGACGAATAATATGCAACCGAAGATACAAAGTATGTAGAATTCACCACCACAAAACGTCTTGAAATCTCTCTATTGGGAACGAGTTGGCGGCAGTGAGCATAAGTACACGAGGTCACCAGCGACACAAAAATGTGATTAGAAGATAAACTTTCCGTATTTTGGGTTTTTACCTTTATGTATAATTATATAATGAATCAGTACAATCTCTTCAACTATTGTATCGAAAATTACAAACGAAAGAGGAATAACGTAAACTGATAAACTCGTGTTCGTGATATTCATACTTACTCTTCGTAGAACTGCGATTCTCGGGGTGTCATGTGTAGTAACTGCTCTAGGTTCTCAAGGATGCCCGACTCACGAAGCATCTTCTGTCGGCCGCCTTTCTCCATCAGGTTTCTCACCACAAATACGGCACCCATTTGGAGCTTGTTGTCGGATACGACCTGCAGAGAAGAAATCCATGTAGATTATTGTTTATGAGTCCTTTGCATGATAAAATCTAATATGTAAATGATATTCATACAATTTCAGGTTTGAAGGATGTGGGCTATGTTGGGGTCTGCCTATGCTTTGGTTTATATTTTATAGCCGTTTTCTGCCTTAATGGACGCTATAGGATTATTTAAACCTTTCATGGAAATGTTCGAAAGCCAAATGTGTGGTAAACCGTCAATTTCAGAGCTCGGATTTTTTCGGAGGAGCCATCTTGCTCGAATAGGTATTCTCTTGTAACCTTAGTGAAAAGGTGAAAAAATTCGAAGATATGGCAGAATGTCGTGTAAAATAAGGCTGAAAAATAGAGGATGAGGCTGAAGCCCCCTAAGCTGAACAGTATGTAATTCACTTAGAGGGTGGGACTTATATCCGGGAAAGCCCGTTTGCCGCAGCAGAGGACCTTGTTCCCGAAAAAAGGTGTTCGGGGGTCCTATATTTGGTAATAGAGCCCGGCATCCTTCAAAAAACAAAAGAGAGCTGCCATTCTGGCTTCGTCGTCGCCTAGAGCTTCTCTAATGCTGCCTGGGATCCCATAAAGTTCCCTAGGGAATTCGTATTTAGGGCATCTACAGGTGAAATGCTCCACGCTGTTTCTGACTCCACACAGGTCACATTGAGGTCGGAAAGGGCCTCCACTAAAGTTGTGGGAGACCCTTGTATGTCCGGTCCGTAACCGCAAAATAATCTCCTGCTTTCTGGGAAGTCAGTTCCCTCCATGGACCAGTAGAGCCTTTGATCTTCCTTAGTGATAGTGTGTGGTTGCTACTCCAAATCCGCGCCCAGTCCTGGCCGACGACACTTTTTGTCCACTTTTTAACGTCAGCCGCTGCAGCGGGACGGAGCGGGTGTAAGGAAGACCTTCGTTCCCAACGCTTGTTAGAGCACCGGCTTCGACGTTTCCCCTGATGCCACAATGGAGATCCAGGCGAGATAAGTATTTGGTGCCATAGCCGCCAGTATTCCTTGGATCTAAGGGTGTCTAGGACTGTCGCTTTGGAGAACAGCGACGACGCTAGCTAAATCTGTAAGGATTACGATCGGTTTATTGGTCGAAACTGTGGCTGCGACGAAGATGGCAGCAGCTTCAGCCGAGCAGATGCTGCATTGACTAGCTAAACTGTTCGATCTATTTAAACCGGAACCGGAAACTCCAAAACCGACACCGCGGCTGGAGACTGAACCATCGGTGAATCGGATTTCATGGTTCTGGAATCGTGTTCCCAACAGTTCTAGGAACGATCTTCTCAACTCGTCTGTATTTTCCCCACTTTTAAACCGGGTGGCTATGGTGTGG
Source organism: Armigeres subalbatus (assembly GCF_024139115.2). Taxonomy (NCBI): domain Eukaryota; kingdom Metazoa; phylum Arthropoda; class Insecta; order Diptera; family Culicidae; genus Armigeres; species Armigeres subalbatus. The sequence continues at coordinate 119,350,565 of NC_085140.1, forward strand.
TCGACCCTAGCAGGAGACATTAGCCAGCTTTTTGATCCGTGCCAGTGGACCCTCGCCACTGGGGGGAGACTAGTGCCGCGTTTCGCAAGATACGGTCAGCCTCGTCGAGGAGTGGGATCCTGCACTCCCCTGAGGTGGCAGCCGCAAAAGAAACAGCTGATAGCCATTAGGACTTTGTGTCGAAAGGGGAGGATACCGGCGTAAATACAAGCGGCTTCTGCAGGCGTGGAAAGAAGCAGTCCAGAGACCAGCCAAACATAATTGTTGAAAACCGGGGGGAGGACGGTCAACAGATCGATCCGCACGGAGCTGGTTAGATACAGGCCGTAGAGTAGATGACTATCTATAATCGCCTGGCCCACCCTTAACATGGTGTGTCTGTTGTTAGTCCGATGTTTTTCTTTTGGCCAGGGTTTTCATCAGACTAATCCTGGGCTTACAGGCCACCTCAACAGCCCGGAAGTGTGGATCGGCGATCGATGTCCACTCCAAGGACGCGGACGATTTTCCTGTTCGGGATGGGATCATGGCCGAGTTTGATGGAAGGTCCGGCAAGTTGGTGACGGCTCCGGCAAACGTGTCCCCGGATGCACTTTCCGGCGTACATAATGAACCCGATGGAGGCAGCCCAACGGTGAATGACACTAATCGCTACCTGTGTCTTTATTCTGGTTCGTCCAGGAGTATTGCCCACCACTACCAGGAGGATGTGGTCGGCGTAGACAAAAAAGTAAACATTCGCCGGTAGAACGCCGAAAACCCCGTTCATTGCGACCAAAAGAGGGTGACCGCAAGAACCGACCCTTCGGGGAACGCCGGTCTCCTCGGCGAATTCTCTAGACGCAGTTCCGCCAATCAGAACCGTGAAGGTCCGTGCGGTGAGGAAGCTTTTTATAAAGGTGATGCGCCATTCCTGAAGTTGTTTGAGGACCAAGGGTCCTGCTAAAAGCTTTGGCAATATCCAAAGAACAGTTGGTTGCCAGTCTGCTCTGGGGTACCCGTCAGGTGTTTGATGTAGACAAAGAATCTGACGATCCATTGGTTGGTAATTTTGAATGTTTTACCAGTATCAGGTCGTTTTCATGCAGCATTTGCATGTCACTTGTAGCTCCAGAGAACTCAAAAGTGCCGACGCAGTCCGTGAATGTAGCGAAATCTAACGCATTGTACGGTTCGTCGAAGCTTGATTGCTGATCGTTGATTATTGTGGTTGATTAGTATGGTTCTCCCAATCAAGAAATGTCCCGGAGTGAGCGGTTGTAAATCATTTGGGGCATCGCCATCGGCGGCTGGCTAAGTGGAACAGTGTAGCAAACTCTTTAATATCGTTTTCGTTTTTGAGGTGTAGCAACACCGTTTAGTGCAGTATTTTGCACGGCAAAAACGAACGTTTTGAGTGCAGTTAGGTTTGTTTGTTATGGATACTCGTTGGATACCATAAAAAGAAAACAATAACAACGGGAGAAACTTGACAACAAACTACACTACACGGCACACTCTGATTTTTTCTGGTGCTACACTGCTTGTTTCAGTGCAAGAAAAATGCTACACTGGTGTAGCACGAAAATCAAAAACGAACATTTTCGGTGCAAAAGTGTAGCACGAGTGTAGCTACACCGCAAAAACGAAAACGACATAAATGTGAGTCGTGCATTCCGCGACACGATGTTAAGACGAATGTCGTCGGCGTAAGCGATATTCCAGTGGGAAGTACGGAGAAGATACCGCTTATGGCCACTAGAAATAGAGTGACCGCAATAACCGAGCTTTGCGGAATGCCTGGTTCTTCTTTGAGTATATTTGATTCGTAATTGCTCGCGAGAACCTGGAAGGTAAGTCCAAGGTGAATACAAACAGCTGTTACTGCTACAGTAGCAGTATGCCAATTTCATGTTTCAGCCATCTTGGATTTTTATATGAGACAGCCACCGAGTTTGTTTACGTTTTCCACTAAAAATGAATTTTTTAGAATCGAAGTGTGCCACGTACGAGATATGACGTATAAAAATCGCTTCCGTTTTTTTTCTTCTGTCATTTACTAAAAAAAAAGTTTTAAGTTTATTCAAATTAAGTTTGAATGAAACAACCTAAATTTAAGCCCTTTCAAGAATTAGTTAAATACTCTGAGTCTGGATTGAGTAGAAGCTGAACATTTGCCTAGATACGAGAAGAACTGGACCAAATTTTTAAGCGGTAGAGTTACAACGTGCTCCAGAGCTTTCAACGGCGACCGAAGGAAGAACCCAGGATCTGCTGTGAGTAATCAGTGGTGCACCATCAACGACGACGACATCGGACGCTCGGACCGATCGAGATTGGATCATAGCAAAAGTCACATCGCGTGACTCAGTCAAATTTAGACGATAGATAAGCGTCATTTCAAGGTAAGGGCCCCTGCGTAGCGGAGTTTGAGGTAAGAAGTTTTGTTTTTTCTCTTTAAGATTATTGAGCTGAAAGTTATACTTATACCATTTCACGATCGCAGAATTTTCATATGTATCGCAAATAGAGCAAACATAGTATAAAACATTGATGCTTTTATTGACTCTTTTATTGCACACTACTCTACCGATACATATTATTAGCCGTTTGTTACTCCTACGCGTATGAAAGTTTCGTTTTTGAGCTCCTGCTAAGTAGGTCTGAAAGGCATTTTACAATTTAAAAATATTCGCTAGAATGTGGTCAAATAAATAGAAAAAGCTCTATTCTCAGAGGTAAACCAGCCGGTGAAGTTGAGCCAGTGTCAAAACCCATTATAATAAGAATAGTTGAAAGAATGATGACTGTGGATGAGTTCCACCGGTTGAATTATTTCTATATTTTATGGCAATTATGGGACGATGCTTTCTAGTGTACATTTATATTTTTTATCCCTCTTAAGTCCTAATAAGGATTCTAAGACCTCTTGAAAAACCGACTTTTAATCCGAAGCTCGAAGAGTCGAGTGTTAATCGACTCAGCTGAACAAATTGACCACTTTGTATGTGCGTGTGTTTTACGGTAAATATGTTTTATCAAGATCTCAACAGAATGTGAACCGATTTGAGCGCTATTATCTTTAAAATATAGCATTGTCATTAATTATTTTGCAATCGAACATTGGGTTAAGCAAATCAATTCTGGAAATGAATAGGGGGAAGGGACATTAAATTCAAATTATTTTCTTTCTCGTTTCAAAGAGCGAACAATGGCACTTAAACCTATGCTGATTAACCAAGGCAAGTTTAAAAGCTTCCCCCCATCCTACAATAGGAAAAAAGGAGTTATTTTTGGCCAAAATTTTGACCAATTTTTGGCATAGTATCGATTTTTGTCATATTCTACAAAACCAACGGAATTTGATCACTTTTCGGCTTCCAATACTTATGGTCATATGAAGGTTTTATCATTATATTCAAGTCACAATTTGATGCAACACATTTCCTAAAATGATAAAAAGCATTATTAGCTTTTGGTGTTGAAAATTCACTAGGTAGAACTTCTTAAACCAATAAGGAATTTCTTTTATTTGATATTTCGTTAAGATTTGTTTTATAATAATATAATGTATTTTGACAAGGAGTTATCCAATACACTATTCATCCGTTATGGTCAAATATACATTTCGCTTCTATTATGTAGTAATGCAAAATTGTAAATATAATAATAAATATAACGGGAATGGTTTTCGATTTATCATTTACTCATCCACTTAGAATTCATTTGTTGATCAAAATCATTATCATATCAGGGGGGAAGGGGAATTTAATTTCTTTTTGCTCTTTTTTCGTTTCAGAGAGCGAGCAAAGGCGCTTAAACCTAGGCTATTAGCCAGGGCAAGGCTAATACCTTCGCCCCATCCGAGGAAAATCATCGGCAAAGATAATGGAGTGACATAAATTTCTTAGCAAAGTCACTCCCAACGTATTTCCACAAATTTTCTATCATTTGCTTATAATGATACTCCTAAACCACATACCCTACCCACCATCCAATTCCTTGACATCTATGAGGGCGTCGGTGAGACGCTGGCCTTTCTTCAAATAGATGTCATATCATCATTTCCTTCCGTTTCCTAGTAACGGAGAAGATGGGCGTGGCCGGCAATGATAGCTTTCATGTTTTATCATTTTGGACCCCCAATTGGATTTCCATTGAATCCCAAATGGAAATCCATAAGCAATTGGGGTAAGAAAGGTAAAGAATATACATGACAACTATCAGTATGCAATCTACGAAATACTCCGTTACAACGCAACGCAACGCACTGAAAATGAATTTTTTACCCCCGCGCTAGTCTCTCCCATCTACTGTCAAAGTGAGTGAACCCTGATATAAGAACCCTGGGTAAGTCTACTCAAGAAATTAATAATGAAAGTAAGCATGTTTCCAGTAATTCCCCAGATCGCCAACTTATCTAGGACGCCGGGACACCAATCTCTATTGGAGGCCTAGGCAAGATCCAAGGACACCATCTCAATGTGGAGCCCTTTTTTGTTAATCGTTATCAATGATCTGCCCAAGAGATGCCAGATAGGTGCCGGTTTCCGAAGCCGGGCCGGAAGGCGTCGAAAGTCTAGTTTCCGATTTTCTGCAAGAAACTCGATCATCCAACGATTAACCATTCGCTCCATAATTGAGTTGCAGCTGATCAGAGCGATTAGCCGGTAGCTGCTGACATCGTCGACAGACCCGCTGTTTTTAGGGATAGCTATGACGAAGCTATGAATCCAGCTGCTCGGAACCGTTTCTGCAGTCCACTCTTGATTGATGGCGGAGAGAAGGCTGGTCTTTCCTCTGTTTGTAAAATTGTACAGCATCGGGTATCCTATGCAGTCTGGACCCACCAGGGCATCAGCGATAATCTTCGGATCTCTTGTTATTGTTGTAGTATCCGAAGTAAACTGATTGTAACCGAGAAGCAATGAATAAATGAGTTTGAGTTACCGAGTAAGCCACACGTGTTTCATTACAAGTCTATCTCGAAACTCTTCAGTGGCGACGAGGATTGTAAAATAAGAATCTAGTGCGTGCAAGTGAAAGTAATCGATGAAGAAATAATTAAATACAGTGTGTCTATGAAGATTTAGATCGATGAGCTATTAAGTTGAAACAGTTAATCGTATATAACGTGTGTTTCTGGTCGGCTGCCGATTGTAATATTTTGAACAGAGTGTTGAAGAGTGTCCTGTGAAACAGTCTTTTAGCGCAGTTGGTTAAGTGTCTAGAAATAAAAGTTTATCAGTAATGCCGTGCTGATTAGCCGATTTCAATGTCGGAATCGCCACCTTGATAATCTTTATTTCGTAACCGACACCACGAGGTTGCTGCCGTTGAAGCATTCGCCATCACCTCTGTGGCCATTAGAACGTGGTTAATTGTTCCTAGCCTGTATTGTGCGGTTCATTATCTGCTGCCGAGATCCATTGTACACCATTGTGATTCCATCGACCTTTGCATTAAATTAAGAGATCCTCTCTTGTGTGCATATGGTGAGAGGTGAGTGACTAGGCTTGACCATCATAAATTGTGCAATAATTCGATAATTTCGTGTGCCGTGGTTGAGTGCGTCAAAACCAATACAATTGATTCGTTAACGTAATAAGTGATTATTTCAATTTCATCTTACAGGGCTGGTAGCGACCAATGCCGCTCAAAAAAGTGACTTTAGTGACCAAAGCTGATGAAAAAAGGGACCAAATAGTGACTTTCAGTTGCAGAAAAAGTGACCAAATAGTCACTTTCAGTTTCAGTTGCAATTTTGATGTGACGAAATTTCGCGTTTTTGGCCGAGGGAGAATTTTTTTTTTCGTAATTTGTGGCGGATCTTTTACTCACCACTCTTTCATAACGAACTCAAAAGAGAAACGAAAATCGTGCACGCTATCTTTTGCCCTCTCTTTTTATCCCAAGGAAATTTTACTAAATATTAGTCAAAACTCAAACTCAAAACTATGACTAGTCCTGCGAGCAAATCAAATGTTTGCGCCACTGGAAGTGAGCGAAACATAGTTATCTATCACTCATAAGACCTGTTTTTCTTTCCCGAAAAATGATTTCTAGACAAAAATCTGCGTGAATGAACATTCTCTTCTCGTGAGAATGTGTGAAAATTACGATCACTGGATTAGCTGAACACCTACTTAAGAAAAATGCAGATTTGCTATAGGTGCCACGGAAGTTTTTGGAATTTTTAGTGCGAAAGGAACATCAGTACGGATCGTTTTGGTAGAAAACGAAACAAAAATTATGAAAATTCAGTTACAACGAACCTGGGATTGAACCCTCAAGTTCCTGCTTATAATGCAGAACTGTCGGGCTCGTCTTCAAATTCAAAATATAACGAATCTAACAAAATTTAAAAAAAACACGATTGGAATCTTTCACATTTATGCTATTTCAAATGTATACATTATCATCACAATATATTTTGAAAAATTCCAAAATATAGAGCGAAGTGGATTTTGGGAGGGAAAAACGGCTTCTATTTTCTCATGTTCTTACAGAAAAATTACTTTGGGGATCCCTTACATATTTAATGTATCGCCTTTTTAATTCGATTGCAGTACAATCATAGATGCAAATATCATTATTTCGATTTGAAAATAAATATTTTTATTTTACCAAAATATCACGCGCTGAGAATCATAACTTCGTTAATAACTCAACAGTAACAACCGTGATTGTTGCGTCTGGTGCAAGACAATCACCCTTTATCACACCAAACCATTAAATCTTCGGCAAACTACCGCAATTCGCTACAATGATAAAAAGAAAACATCGACGAAGAGCAATGGATTAATACAGCTACGCCCCTATGATACAAAGTACGAGCTTTGTGATAAAACAATTTTCTGTTATAACAAAACTGATAAGCATGTTTGTTTTGGGTATGTACTAAATAACAAGCCTTTAATCAACTATTGGTTTCCCTGAAGCACCAGAAGAATATCTAAAATTGAAAAGATTAATCTGAACCGCCAATGGTGCAATTGATAGGGGAGACTGGGCAGACTTGATCTACTTTTCTCATTTTCGATGTATCTCAGCGCATGCAATCTTGAAAATTGGGGAGACTTTATTCCCTTTATATAATATCTATATCCTTTCCCGTCAAAAATTGCATCTCGTTTGATTGTCTCAATCTCTTTCTCTTTCTTTCAACTCTTTCTCAAGCGTCTAACTATTTAAAAAATTGAAAACAAAAGTTGAAAAAATGCTGCACGAGTGAACCAGTCTGAAAAATTCATTCGTCCAAAATCAGGCGGATGTTAGCTCAATCTTGAAAAACTACACTTCTAGAGTGCTTTGAATAGGTCGTATGTGCAAAAGAGAGTCTCTCTTTGGATCTATTCTCTTTCGATTATTACGAAACTATACAAAAAATTACTTCGAATTTCTTGGCAGATATCCAAAGACAATAGCTTTGTTTATCCTGCTGAAGTGGAAATGTAGCAAAACATGCAAAACTAGACGATATATTAGCGAAAGAGAGCGTGATCAAAGAGAATCTCTCGTTTGCACATACAACCTATTCTCAAAGCAATCTTGACTTTTTTTAATATTTTGTTTTAAATTTTAAAAATATTTGGAGGCGTCAAAAAATATGGGTTCTTTGGGAAAGTTGACTTTAAATAAAATAAAGAATAGATTGAGCAAATTAAAAATGTTGACGGAAAAGGTCAATTAGCTACTGGTGAAATGCCAATAAGAGCATCGAGTAAAATGGCTGGCGATGTTTCAGAGCGACAATTTTTCCAAGATCCGTAATTTCATTTCCGCCGTGAACAAAGCATCATCCGACTTATATATAAAACTTCATTCAAAAATAGTCAATAGTTTCAAAATAGTTGAAAATAGTGACTTTTTGCGATAAAAAGTGACTTTATTGACTTGAGGTCGAAAAAAGAGACTTTTTAGTGACTTGACCGAAAAAAGTGACCAAGTCACTAAAAAGTGACTCGCTACCAGGCCTGCATCTAGGTCACTGTGCAAAAAAAAATAATATCGAACCGACTACATACATTGGAGAACTATGTCGACGTTCATCGGGTCTGTTGAACCATATGTAGTTGGAACATCGTTTAGCGACTATGCGGAGCGATTGCAACATGTTTTTAATTACAACAGAGTACCTGAAGTGAATCGTAAATCTCTTTTCATCACAGTGAGTGGAGCAGCAGTTATCTCAGAACTGAAAAAGTTATACCCCGGTACTGATCTGGACACGCTGCAGTACAATGATGTTATAAGCAGATTGAAAAGCAGATTTGACAAAAAGGATGGCAGAATGGTTCAGAAGTCTTTGTTGTATGAGCGATGAGCCGGCTGAAGACTTTATTCTCGACGTTAAACTCCTAGCGGAAAGTTGCGGATTCGGCGTTATGAAAGACTCAATCATACGTGACAGGTTAGTTTTGGGTGCATATGACATCAAAGTGCGCGAACGTCTGCTTGAAGAAGAAGAACCCTCACTTGAAGAAACGGAACGAATTATTGTCAAACGGGAGCAGATGCAACATCGATCGTTGAAAATGGAACAAACTGGTGAACGTGTAAGTGCAATTGAAAGATCGAGAGGATGCGACCGCAGTGACGATAACATCAAGAGAAACCGTGACCGTAGCGATGATTATGTCAGCAAAATCAATGAACGTAACAACGATCACACTAATCGAAACTGGGATTACCGAAGCGGAAGAAGAGAAAGTTACCCATACAATAACCGCCGGGACCAGGATCGTTACAACTATCGCAGCCGGAGTAGATCAAGATCGGGACAGAGGTGGAAATCCAGCAACAACAAAAACGTTATGTGCAGCTATTGTAAGATTCGAGGACATGTGCGGAAAAACTGCTTCAAACTGCAACGTTCTCGGCAAGCGGTTCGTTTTGTAGCTGAGGATAGTCCTGCGAAGACGTCACCTTCACCGGTTTTCGATTTCAAGCGTGTGGGGCCACCTAACAACATCAGTGATTCTGAAGACGATCTGGACTGTATGTCCATTACAGTTGGAACACAGGTAAAAGAACCAGTTTTTATTCAAGCATTTATTAATGGTGTTGGGTTAGATATGGAAGTCGATAGCGGGTCTGCCGTCTCCGTCGTAGGTGAACAAATTTATAGACATTATTTAAGCAAATTGGAATTAAAATCTTGCAAACGAAGGCTATCCGTTGTAAACGGGGCTGGATTAGAAATTTTAGGAACATTGAACGTCACAGCCTCATTGTAAATGTAACCTTGGTTATTTTGAAAGGCACCACACATTTTGTGCCGCTTATTGGACAGGACTGGCTCGACATATTTTTTAAAGGATGGAGAACGCATTTCTTGCATCCAATTAGTATTAATAACTTAAGTGATACTAACGATGTGACGGCGATAATTGATAGGATCAAACGAAAATATCAGGCTGTTTTTAGTAAAGATTTGTCCGTACCAATTGAAGGTTTTGAGGGTGACTTAACCATGAAGGAAGGTGCGCCTATTTTCAAAAAGGCCTACACTGTACCTCTACGTTTGAGGGAGAAAGTTATCAAACATTTGGATTCACTGGAAGCAAACGGTATAATTACGCCAATCCAAGCGAGTGAGTGGGCTTCTCCAGTGGTGGCGATAGTGAAAAAAGACAACGATATCCGGCTAGTCATAGACTGCAAGGTGTCGATAAATAAGCTAATTATACCCAACACATACCCCCTTCCCTTAGCCCAAGACATTTTTGCAACTCTTGCTGGGTGTAAAGTCTTTTGTTCGCTAGATTTAGCAGGCGCATATACGCAGTTGCAGCTATCAGAGAGATCGAAAAAGTTCATGACTATAAACACAATTAAAGGATTATATACATATAATCGGCTACCACAAGGCGCGGCCTCTTCTGCTGCGATTTTCCAGAAAATCATGGACCAAGTTTTGCATGGAATAGAAGGTGTCTCGTGCTATCTCGATGATGTGCTAATTGCAGCAAATAGTTTCGAGGACTGTAAAGCCAAGCTGCTTTTAGTTCTTGATCGTCTTGAAAAAGCAAAAATTAAAGTTAAATTAGACAAATGCAGATTTTTTGTAGATGAGCTCCCTTTTCTTGGGCACGTGATAACAAAAAATGGTCTTGTACCCTGCCCTGACAAAATAGCTACTATTTCGAATGCTAAAGCACCCAGAACTCAAAGCCTTCCTAGGATTGGTAAACTTTTATGGGAAATTTGTGCCAAATCTTTCTTCAAAGCTAAGTAACTTTTACAATTTGCTTAAAAAAGACTCCAAATTTATTTGGGATTCAAAATGTGCTGAAAATTTTGAAAACTGTAAGAAGTATTTATTGAAACCGAATGTGCTGGAATTTTTCGACCCCAAAAAACCGCTAATAGTAGTCACAGATGCGTGTGGCTATGGATTAGGGGGCGTCTTAGCTCATGAAATTGAAGGTCAAGAAAAGCCGGTGTATTTTACATCTTTCACACTGAATGACGCCCAACGTAAATACCCGATTTTGCACCTTGAAGCTTTAGCTGTAGTGAGTTGCGTTAAGAAATTTCATCGCTATTTGTATGGTCAGCATTTTGTGATTTATACTGATCACAAACCGCTTTTGGGAGTTTTTGGTAAGGAGCGAAATAACGCTATTTCAGTTACACGTTTGCAACGATACATTATGGAATTATCCATATACAATTTTGATATTAGATACCGCCCTTCACAAAAAATGGGAAACGCCGACTTCTGTTCCAGATTCCCATTACCAATTACAGTACCTCGGAGTTTGGACAGAGAATATGTAAACAGCATGAATTTCACCAATGAAATACCTATCGACTTTTGCCTTCTTTTTCGCAATCGAGTAGTTGTGCCGAAATGTTTACAACAAAACATCATGAAACTGTTGCATGCCAATCATGCGGGCATCGTTAAAATAAAACAACTAGCTCGTCGAACAGTTTTTTGGTTTGGCTTAAATGCTGACCTGGAAGAATATGTTAAAAGTTGTGATGTTTGTAATCGAACCCTTGTTGTTCCAAGATCAAAGGAAAAGTCGTCATGGACACCGACTAGTCGGCCATTTAGTCGAATCCATGCTGATTTTTTTCATTTAGGAGAAAAAGTATTCCTTCTAATCGTAGACAGCTACTCGAAGTGGGTGGAGTTATATTACATGCGATATGGAACAGATTGCAAAAAGGTCCTTAAGAAGTTTGTGAATGTCTTTGCACGTTTCGGTCTCCCAGATGTCCTTGTGACAGACGGAGGTCCTCCTTTCAATGCCGATTATTTCAATGAATTCATGCGCAAGCAAGGAATAGTAGTTCTCAAAAGCCCTCCTTACCACCCAGCCAGCAATGGACAGGCAGAAAGAACTGTCCGTACCGTCAAAGAAGTATTAAAAAAGTTTATTCTAGAACCACAATACAAAACGCTTGAGGTGGAAGAACAGGTGGATCATTTTCTTTTCAACTATAGGAATAGTTGTTTAACAAGGAATGGATCCTTTCCGTCAGAGCAAGTTTTGTCCTACAAACCCAAAGTATTATTAGACCTTGTACACCCAGACAGTAATTATAAAGCTAATGTAGTTCCCCGTTGTGTAGTTTCACATACAAACAAGACTGTCAAGAGAGATAGGATTGATGAACTGACGAAGCTAAATGCAGGAGATTTACTGTGGTATAGAAATTACCGCCTCAAACAGGTTGAACGATGGTTAGAAGCGACTTTTATTAAGAGATTGTCATTCAACGTGTTTCAAATTCTATTGAATGGTCATGTGCTATCAGCACATCGAGATCAAATAAGATTACGTAATAACACTAAACCGACGGGATTTATACAAATCAGGAAAAGTTCTAAAAGAAATCGTGAGGATGAAAGCGATGATGAACCCGATTTTCTAGGTTTCCCCGATGAACCCCATCAAAGTCGGTCATCTCTTACAGTACGTAACGAAAATTCTCTACCTATCGTTTCAGGAATTAGAAGATCCGAGCGTTTAAAGAAGCGTCGTCAGTGATTAAAATAGTGAGATTTGTATCTTGTCGAATTGAAATTAATTAATTAGAGTAGGTAAGTGAAGTAATGGATAAAATGAAAATGATCATGTTTGGAATAATCCTAGATGTCGAATCGCATGTTAGTTTAGGATTCTTGAAATCGACGAAATATGTTTGTACTTATGGAGAAGGAAGGATTGTAGTATCCGAAGTAAACTGTTATACAGTTTACGATCCGAATGTTGAACGATTGTAACCGAGAAGCAATGAATAAATGAGTTTGAGTTTAACCACCGAGTAAGCCACACGTGTTTCATTACAAGTCTATCTCGAAACTCTTCAATTGTATCATTCACTTTGATAGCCATTCCTTTATGTCATCTCTTTCCTTGTACATGTACTATTTATTCGCCTCCAAATCTCTGATGGGGACTGGTTTTCAATAATGGAGTCGAGAAACTCGGTCCAGGGTTGTCTTTCGCTTTTCTGATCACCTGCCTGCAGCTATTACGGACAGCCTGATACTCGTCCAGGGTGCGGGTCGTTTTGGGGTGATCAAGTAGGTTTCTTCTCGCACGTTTAACTGCTCATAATAGTTTTCTACGCAATTTGATGGCTTTTTTAATGTAGTCATTTCAACAGTGGAGCGCACGGCATCCGGGTTTTGGACTGATTCGGGATATTGGTCTAAGCTTCAAGCAGTTAAGTTTGAGATTGACATTGGAGCATGGATATTCAGTTCGGCTTCGAATGTGGTTTGGAAGCCCGTCCAGTCAGCTTGGTTGTAGAGCCACCGGGGTCTTCTCGAGATCTCAGGAGCGGCCCTGTTTTCCAGTGTGATACAAATTGGGGTGTGATCGCTGAAATCGACGTCTACGGACCAGAGAAAACGATTGGTGATGAGAGCTGATACGAGCGAAATATCGATCGCAGATTCTGCTTGTGGGTGAGCCATCAGTCAGAATAGTTTAGTTTCGCCGACTGCCAAGGTTGGCAATGATAATGCATCGCACGTTGTTGGTCCGGTTACTTGCTTGATGGTGACTGTTAACATCTCCAAGAAAGATTATTGGCTGTGGAATCCGGTCAAGGGCCTCGTCCAGCTGATTTTCTAGGTTTGCCAACTTTCCGATCCTCGGCATCTTCTCTCAATTAACGTGATTGGTTCCGCCTAGTCCACTCCACAATGGTAGAACTGTGATGCAAGCCTGCTGTTCACCGAGATTATTAATGGATGTTTCGCATTATATTCCAAAGAGAATCTGGCGAGTGAGGGAACAGCTGTCGATGAATGAACTTGAAGCCAGTATCTTCGGTGTAGTTGCTGTAGTCTATTTTCCAGCGTCGTTATTTCTGTAGCATAGACTTGGTGCTGCGTATATTGCGCGCATGGTGCTACTTTGTGGGTTGGCACATGTCTCCAATCCGATACTGGGATGACGGACTTGACTGAAGCTGCTCGGTTAGCCACAAATATTTGTCATCGAGCTGGATCACCGGAAATTTATGCTACTGAGGTTGTCTAATCTCTATACCCCATTGTTCAACGGAATGGAATTCGAAGTGAGTTTTTCATGACATTGGCCAAGTCAGCCAACAATGCTGCTGCACATAGCTCCAGTTCCTATTGAGAAAGAGACGGCCTGTTAATTCGTGCCACCCGAAACTGCGAACCAAGCAGATGCAAGCTGTATTTACTATTCACGTCGATCCCCATAAGATAGACAACCACTTCCACTGAAACATCGCTGAAGCCATGTAGATCGTTGATGCTCATGCAGCGACGAGGTATGCTTATTAGCCAGACGTCCGTGTGAACAGAATTCACTGCTTAGTCTTCTGGGGGTTTCCCCAAAAAACCTCCTCGTTGCAGCGTAGTGGACATTTGACGACGCTTTTCAATTGCTTCTTTATGTTACGCTCCGCATAATAGATACAAGTCTTTAATCGCCTCCTTTGTTAACGGAAATTCGTGACCTTTATCCTCTGTTAGCTGACTTAACGTTTTGATAGGGCAGCGCGCAAGACATACCAAATGTGACGACATTGATCCCGTATTCCACCAGTTGTTGTTCTGGCTCCTTCCACAGCAGTCGGATGAGCTTGCTTTCGTCACTGATCACACGTATAAGTAGATACGGTATGCAAACGTTGATAAGCGGGTTGTAAAGGGCCCTTAAGCGACAGACCATTCCACCATATATGATCTTGGAATATCTGGATCAGGGGAATCCTCGAAATGTGGCTGGCTGCTAGGAAATCTTACATGTATTTATGGTACAGACAGAATTTCTCCAAATCTTTTTGCAACTGCCATTGTATCGCAGTGAATCGTGCCAACACTTCGTAACCAGTTTCTCTGATTGTCGCTTAATTTTGTATGAATGGAAGCTTCATTACATTACATCCAATCGCGTCACGGACTGTAGTTTGTGTGTAATTTTCTTCACAACACTTACCCTTTTGACAAATCTTCAATCTCCCAGAATTTAGCGATTACCTTGCTTAACGACGGTTCCCCAGGATACGGATACTGGACACAAAACACATTGGGGACTTCTTAGTGGAGATTGTATCTTATAGGTCCCAGTGTACGCGTTTTGTGGAGGATGTTTATAACCTTTCATTTGCCAACGGCCGGCCAGGATGCAGTTTCCAGTCAAATGTCGGCGAATTGGTGCGGATTCGCAACAATCTTTGATGATACGTACACAGTCGAATCGGATGTTGTAATCGTAAATTCGTGAATTCAGGTCTACCCTGACGAATTCGGTGATCTTGGTCATCAGTTCGAAAATTCCTTTCAAAGGCAAGTTTATTCGGTGACTTCAACCCGAGCTTCTTCGTGAGATTTGTGACACAGTCTGATAGAGCCCGGCCGTAAATTGTTAACCGTTTTCTTCGACAAGAACGACGACGGCAGTGTCGAATAACACAAAGGGGAAACACTCGGTGTAAGAGGGTTGACTGATAACTCCGGTGCTGTGAGGGGCGATCTTTCATGGAACAGAGTGATGTCGTTCCTTGCACTTACGGGAATCCTCAGCAGTTTTTGCCATTGGACGGTTCAGATCAATATCAATGTTTAAACAGTTTCCAACGAGTAAGTTTGATGTTCTAGAAGCTTCAAAAATTCCTCCAGCTTAGGAGGTGTCTGCATCGAAGCGGTCTAATTAAACCTTTTTCGGGTCACGGAATTCACTTTAGCGAGGTAAATTCATTTGCAGTCTCGACCCTCACGTTCAATTGCTTGCAATTTTCGCCGTTTCGTAAAGCTTGAGTAGATCGTCCGGCGATGGAATAACGGTGCTCCGAATTCCGCAGAATGTTGAATATGATGATTAACGATCTAGTATTTCCATTTAATTTCAGTGCAATCTGACAACTCTGGCCGGAACAACATGTTAAGCACCACCTGGCTCAATTAGGACGAGGCAAGAATACTTACAAATAAAGTAAACTAAATACACGTAATAGTACATACTCGTGTTTAAGATTTTTTTTGTCCATAATGGATTGTAATATTTTTTGATCAGAGAGAATGAAGTTATTACGATATGTCAAGTACAGAAGCAAATCTGAAAAGGCCATCAAATCAAGTAATACTTACCAAAAACTCTCTAATCTTTTTGATGATGTTTTCATCTTCCATTACGTAGTCCTTATCACGCGCACCAGCCGTAATGTTGCTTATAATAATTAAAGCCTGTTCCTTCACTTCCGCCGGATGAGGACCATCCAGAACCAAATTCACCTAAGTTCAAAAATAAACCAATTCTAATAAACTGGTCACCAATCGAACAAATACCAAATATTACCGCTCGCAGCACTTCCGACGAATGCTCCGACATTATAATCTCAATGTGCAACGTATTGCTAAGGAGATTCCTTAGAAGTCCCAGGGTTTTCATGATGACCCGTTCGTCCGAATCGCTTAGCAACTGGAATATTCGATCCGTTCCCAGCGTGTCGATGATTTTGGATTTAACTTTTTGTTCAGCTCAAAGTGATAGATAAAAATAATGAATGTTTTGTATTAGGAAATACACATTTCCATAATATACCTGGAAAGCCATGTTCATCAACGCCCAACTCCCGTTCAGTCGTAACGCTGGATCGCTGTGCTTCGTCAACTCACACAACATTTCCACTGCTCCGGAATCGAGCATTGGTTCTTTGGCAGGGGAAAACTCCAGTAGCAGATTGCATATCGTCGATGTAACCACGGTGAGAAGCTCTAGAGATGGTTCACCTACCAACAGATCCATCAACGGGCGCCACACTGAGTGATCCTGTAAGAAGTCGTACCGAATGGTTGGATTTGAAATATTCACATTTTTCAATCACTTATTTACCTGGAACGTTGTTCTTAGCAGTTGAACTGACCTCGACAGCGAATGCAGACATCGGACGGCAGACAGTCGTACCTTCGGTGGAAATTCGTTAGAGTCAAAGCATTCAAACTATATTCCCGAGCTTACCTCCGGACACGTGTCTTTCAATCCATTTAGCACTTCCTCCATGAGCCCGTCCATTTCTATAATCCGTTTGCGGATGTCCTCATCGTTGGCAGCCAGCGAGGCGAAGCATCGGAATGCTCCCTGTCGTGACAGCGGTGAAGGACACCGGATCAAGTTAGCCAACGAGCAGATCAAATGATTGCTGATAGCGGCTAGCCGCTGCAATTCGGAATCAATTTCGGCCAAATAAGCCAGAGTTTCGGCGGCCGTTGCACGGGTCTCCTCATCGAAGTCCTCCGAACAGAGCCTTGCTAAACTGGGAAGGGTTTTGTACACGATCCTGTAGTCATCTGCCCGCAGCGATCCGGATCGGTGTAGATAAGTTAGACAGCGACTTGCTGAGAGTTGAATCTGGACGTCACGGGTTCGCGAGAGAAGCTCGGTGAGAATATCCAGAATAGATCGTTCCTCGTGACAGGTCATACATACGTTGTCCGATACGTACTTGTTGGTGAAACACATAGCAGCGAGACACTTGAGAGCAGGTACTTGTAGGATCGTGAGATGACTGATCATCAGTCTAACGAGGAACGGAATTACGTTGGCCTGACAGAGATTCTTCTGCTGGTGGGATGAGTGGCAAAGGGGAACGAAGATGTTGGCCACGTACACCTGACACTGGATGGAGCTACCCGGCGAAGCCAGCTGTATCAATCGCACCAGATTGCCTATGTTACAGTGCAATAGTTCAATAGGTGCAAACGGATACTGCAGAATGGTTTTTAGTGCTCCGAGGCAGGTTTCCATGAGGCGTCTGTCGGTACCCGGACTGAGCACAATTCCCAGCAGCACCTGTACCGTCTCGCAGTAGATCAACGAGTGCACCTGAGATTCTGTTCCTTTGGCAAGCGATCCGATGACGATGGCTGCATCCAGGCGCAGGTTCGGATCCTTCGTGTCGTCCCGGAGGAGGGAGATCAAACGGGCACGATGCCTGTGAAATAACGGAGCCTTTCTTCTTGTTCGACCCGATGACCGCATTCTTCAAGCACACGATCGCCTCCTGGCACTTGTAGTTGTCCTCCGAATAGAGCTCGTCGATGTACGAACGGGAATGTTCCACGTCCTGGAAGAGATGATGTGATGTCAGTCAAGATGGCTTTATTGTGGGTAATAAAGTTATAAAACGGAGGTTGACTTTTGAATTCTCAATGTAATCCAGATTAACGAAACACCACGATTTTAAAGTCACTAGATATCTAGTGACTTTACTTGATCTCTCTCATTTGTTATTGGCATTGTATACGAAAACGCAAAAAAAAAATCATCAAGATCGCTAGAAAAAGCTGCTTTCGCCCTGCTATTGTTACCGAAATACCAAATATTACGATCTACGACTGTGATCTTCGCTGCTTCTACAGGAATTGCAACCAGCGGGATCCATTGCGCACGAATGAACAATAGCGAGAAATTATTTATCTAAGTAGAATTTTTCATAAGGTACAGTGGGGTAAGTGAAGAAAAATCTCAAACATTTCAATAATAATGCTTCGGATTTATCAATTTCACTTCACAATCCTACATGGTCGTTCAAATCATTGCTCTGAATAAGTAAAACATGTTATCTTTTACCATTTCAACAAGCAAGAATAAAAGTTTATTCACTTGTCAAATTGATCTTTCGAACGAGTTATTTGGCGTTTCAATGGATATGATTTTTTTCTAAGTTTATTTCTAAACCACGTTCAGTTAGTACATTGATGAGTTGGTTATCTTAATAATTTTGCATTCCAGCAAAAAAAAAAATATTGATATGGAATTTCCTTATTTTTCAGGATGCAAGTAGTTTATATTGAGTGTAGATAAACAAATAATGCAAATTCGAAATCATTCGAAGGCATTTAATAGTTTGAGGAATAGGCCAATAGGACCAAAAGAGGAAAATATATCATAGGATTCGGTTATCCATGTGAGTAAAATTCTTCGTGGAAAAAACTTATTTAGTTATTTATGAAGTTCATATATAGCAGTTTATGCTATTGCAGATAAAATTTCAACAATTACGGTTTATGTGGACGTCGTTGAGAAGACTTTGCTAATGTAGATTCTTATACTGAGTCCGAACATAAAACTCCATTATTATAAAGATCAACCCCTATGATTCGATAAATAATTCATGCAAAATTTCCCTGTATGCGTATGGCAACCACTAAAGACAAATGTTTCAGCTCCTATCGAAAGTAAATTTAGACTATAATGCCATGAAAATAATATGAAAAGTATCAAGTGAAGAAACCAAAACATTCAAAATAATTCACTCCATAAGTCAAGTGCTTCGACTTGAAGGAACATAACAGATCAGAATTATGCTCATTTCAATATAATTGGCATTTACATGAAATATATAAACAGGAAATGTGTTTCTATATTGAAAAATCTTTTTTCAAAAGTGGGGCGAGTGAAAAAATCTAACGGTTTTTTTGTTATTGAACTATTTTTTATCCTAAAACTACTTTTCAGAAATCTTTTCCACACGCACATATAGATTGATCAGATATTTTATGATCAACTTTAATATTATATTCAACTTTTAAGATTTAATGAACCTTAGCTACACGCTTTCCTTAACTCACTTGCCCCACTGTACCTTATAAGATTTTTGCGAATCTGTGACAAAAGGTAGAAAGACAAAAGATCGAACGGATAAAATGCCGAAAAGACAAAAAGTCAAAGGGGACAGAAAGTCGAGAAGACAAAATATTGAAAGGAACAAAAGATCGGAAAGGACAAAAGGTCGTAATGGGTTCATTCTGAAATAACGTAACGCTAAATTTTATGGTTTTGGACCCCACCATCCCCCTCGTAACACTTTTTGTATGAAAGGTTTAGTTTTGCCTTTCTCGTACAACAAAGTTGTACCAGAAGGCTATAATTTCACTCCAAAAGTGTGTATGTGTGTAGCCCATAAATATTTTTTTGTTAAACGCGTTTCATATAGAAGGGCTTGACAGATTCGAGTGCAACTGGTTTCATTCGACGGAGCAAATTTCGTAGTAGGACACTATCATTTTAGCCGTGGCGCAACCCACGATAAGTAATTTTTAAGCAGCGTGCTAGAATTGCATCAAATCTTTTAACCGCAGAAACGTAGGCAATAAGCACTGCGTTTACTAACACTGCAACATTAATTCGAATTCAACATATTGAATCGAGAAAGGCATCATCACCACCGGTGGATAAATTTGGGTTTCTTGTATGGATCGTAACGCGCGGCCAAACCCCCTCCCTCCCATAGAGCGTTACGTAATTTGTGAAAGGCCCCTAAGGGACAAAAGGTTGAAAGGTCGATCAAGAACAAGTTGATAACATGTGGGGTATATTCCAACAGAATTTGTGAATGCTTTTAACTTCAAGCAGAAGTAATCAGAGATTGGAACTAAAAGTGAATGAAAAAGTCTCTCCCTTATCATTTCTGCATACATATACGATATGTGGGATGCCGTGAGAGACTTTTTTCGCTAGGTGTCATGATAAAGAACTGATTCGGAAGGCTATACCTCATGATAAATTACTTTAAGCTTCAAACGCGGGGTCTTTTGTCTGATGATGCATTTCAACTTGTTCTACACAGCTGTGCGGTCGCTAACATAAAATGAGCGTGAACAAAGCGAGAAGAATCACTTCGCTGTGTGGCTGCCTACTCGATTCTGTTTTTTCGCACTTATGAACAAGTTTGATAAATGTGTTATCACGACGTGTTATGATTCGGAATAGTTTTTACCTTTATTTTTCCGTTGCTCGTTATCTATTGAGCGCGATATTATGAATATCTAAATAGTTCTGTCGAAGATAAAAAAATATTGTTGATTTAAGAAATAAATGAGGCTTGTATTGTGCGAGATTGATTCTCTCCGTAGCCGTTTCTTGTCTATTCCGATCTTTTGTCGCTTTGGACCTTGTGTTCTTCTCGACCTATTGTCCTTTTCGACGTTTAATCCTTTCGACCTTTTGTCCCTTTGACTTTTTGTCCCTAACCCGATTATTACTGTATATAATCATTAGAGTGAGGCATCAACGGTTTTTCGAAACCATTCAGGGTCCCAAACAACTGTACGGAATATGGGCTTCCTCGCTTTCCGCATCGCGTAAGCGAAATGAAGTTTGTATGGAAATTAGTATGAGAAAACATATATTTTTGCATAATTACTTCTAGAGGTTTCAGTTCATTGTAAACCAAGTGGCACATTCCGTTCACTTAAATAACCCGAAGAATACGGAAAAACTTTGCTAAAGAAGGAACGTCCACGAAAAAAATTATAACGCTTCGAAGATTGATTGTTCAAACCATATGCAAAAATCGTTTATTCTGCCAGCACTGCCGAACTACGTGGACCAATAATTTAACTGAGTGTTATTTTAGAATTATTGATCTAATAGGGCAGGCCTGCTCAACCTTTTCAAGCCGTGGGCCAATTTCCAAAATGGCCTTTTGCTGGCGGGCCAAAAAATATTCGATACATATTTTTCATACATTTTCAAAATACCCAAAGCAAAATATGGCATTTAGTTTTACAGAATGACCTAAATTGTTTGAAAAAGACTAAACACGATTTAATTACGTTTGAATAATCTTTTTTCAATCGAATTTTGCAAGCAGATAATGAAGATTTACAATTACTTTTTACCGCTTTCATTCTTGATGAGAGATTTGTACTTCTGGGAAAAGAAAATATCTTACAAATGTGTCTTTCAGAAATTTAAGCACGTTGCCGCATTTGAGGTCATTTATCTCCATTTGACACATTCCAAATATATTATTCACATCAATAAACGTTGCTGAATTGGGGAACTATTTTCTCAAAAAATAGCGAATAGGCTTGAAAATTTCTGTTGAAATGCTTCGACTGTTTTCTTCAGGATAACAATCAATTGTGGGAATTGTGTCAATTTTGTTTCAATAGTTTGTATGTTGGATAATAAAAGTTCGTCGTTGACGATTGAGATGTTTCGTGACATCTAATACAAAGGCCAATCCACTAACCCATTCAGGATAATGAAGCTTGTGCATTGATATTCTGCTCCATTTTCGTCAACATAATTTGGAATTAGTGGTGGTTAAGTTGATTTTCTTAATAACGAGCGTTGCTAAACACGAATATTGATCGTTTTTGTACATAGATCTTCTTTTTTGTGATAAATGCAATGTGCAGAGAAATAACACAAATTAACTTTTGTGGCTGATTAACAATCGATTAACAGATAAACAAAATTGCCTTGATTTTCAAGTGTCACAACGCCCATGTTCTTTTCCATAATTGCCGGAGCTACATCAGTTGTTAGGCCTTAAGTTTTCAAATAAGAGTTCTTTCATACATGTCTCAACAGCTTTCCTCAGGTCTATACCTGTGGTAGTCGTTTTCATCATTTAAATCAAAACTGCTAATTCCTCTGTAATTTGAAGATGATCATCAATTTCCCTTATTAAGAGAGCTAACTGTACCTTGTTTTTTACGTTCAGTATTTTCATCGATTGTTAGCAGTCAGATTCAGAAGCAGGTGGCTTTTTCACGTAACGTAGTTTTCAAATCTTCTGTGAGAACTCTAATTCTTCACCGTGCTTTATGACAAACTAATGTTACTGGAGAAGGCTTCTTCTTTAGAGCACACCGTATCAACAACAGTCGATATGCATTCCATAACAAGTTCTCCGTTCAACTTCGTTGAATTTATTTTTTTAAATTAATAATAATCTACATTGCTTATTAACCTTTCGGGACTCGCGACATTGGAAAAAGTACAACACCTTCGAAAAAAACTCGCTTGTCGTTCACAACAGGGTCCCGAAAAGTTAATAAATAATAAGAAGGAGCTTCTCGAGCCAGAGAGAAAAATTTTCGGGTCGGTTATGAAGTATTCTTTCTAACACGCCGCGGGCCACAAAAAATGGAACCCAGGGCCGCATTCGGCCCGCGGGTTGTACGTTAGGCAGCCCTAATAGGGCTTCGGAGCCAATCCAGTTTTCCGCGAGCGGTAATGGCCGCCAGCTTGCCTGCAGGTCAGTCTCTGATTTGACGTTTCTGGAGGTCAACTGCACCCACCGCTCCGAGAATTTTGACCAATGTTGCATATAAGAAGGTGCTGATTCAGTGAATTCAAACTTTCTTATATACCACATTGATCGAGATGCTTGCAGTTGACCTCCAGAAACGTCAAATCAGAGACTAACCCGCAGGCAAGCTGGCGGCCATTACCGCTCGCGGAAAACTGGATAGGAGTTATTCACAATTATTTCACAATGTAAAAATTCCGACAGGAAGGAAGATGGGTTTTGTCCTTTGATAATCATAGTTTGTTGTTCGGTAGTGCTGGTTTGAACAATCAATTTTCGAAGCGTAATAATTTTTGTAGAGCTTCCAGCTACGTACCTTCTTCGGCAAATCAGACTATATGCTTACGAATTAAGTCACGTGATTGACGATAAATTGAAGCCGCTAAGAGCAAAAATGTAAGAAGTACGTTTTCCCATACTAATGCCAATATTAATTTAAAACGCGATGCGAGTAGCGAAGCCGCCATCAATCGAGGTCATAATTTGCACAGTTGATTGGGATCCCAAAACGGTTCAGAAAAAAACTGGTTTGGATAAAGTTTGCGTTTTTCCATACACAACTGCACTACATTTCGTCTTTTCGCCAATATAAAGCTATTACAGAGCCAGTATAAAGCATGTTTGCACTCTGTGATAGCGTTATAGTCGCACGTACGGCTTTGCTGTGGCTGTAGATCCGGGTTCTGGACTCAAGGACGTTTTGGATGACCCAGGATATCCCGAAACCATCTTACCATGGCCCTTGATCTTACATATCCAAGCTTGGTATGAAGAAAAAATCTAGCATGGTAACTGTAAATCGCAAGTTCTGGACTCAAGGACAGTTTGGATGATCTATACCACATAAAAAATTCTACTTGTTTTGTCATTTCTCCATTATTAATCACGAAAACAAAATGTATATCAAATTTTAAAAAAAATGGGCTTGAAGGGTTAAATAAAACTTGAACACCGGTGCTGCAAAAATGGGTTCACAAGGAACATATATCTTTCAGCAGGATAATAACCCTATTCACACTTCCCAAAATAAGCTGCGGTCAGCTCCATGACGTGAAGACTACAAGCCATTAGGCCCGATGCCCATGTGTAGCGGTTTTAAGACGCCACGTGCATACAACGTTAAAATAACGCAAGTGTGCATCGTGTGCAACGCAACGCAGCGTTAACGCTTTTTTTTTTACCGATACACACTTGCAGGGCTGTTACAAAGTGACCAAATTCCAATCCGCGAAATCCGCGACTGAAAACCAAAACCGCGACCAGCAAAAATAATGACTTTATCATGTAGAAATACATTTCAATGCAAAATTTCAATACTGTGGCAAATATATCGAAACTTTGATTAGAAGAAAAATTAACTGGTAAAGCAGAAATAATTTCATGGTTTATAAATAAATGGATCCTAGCATTTCTAATATCCTAATCAAACTCCTGGCTTTAAATTGTGTTTTGATTTTAAAGTTCATAGATTGAAATTTTACTGAAAATAAAGTACATGATTCATATCAAAATACAGTCTCTTCCCGATTTTGGCAACACGACCGGATTTTAAAGTTGCCAAAATGGGGATGTTGCCAAAAACGGGAAAAAAATTTCAAACAAAATTTCATTTTTTTGTTTGCATGATTGAAGCTAAATACTTAGAATATGTACTACAAAGTATGTGGAGTGTGTTTAAGTGATGCACGTGCATCATAATTGACATTTTTGCGATATTATTCATAACTCGGAGATTGTAGTTCAAACAAAATTGAATCAAACTCAAAAATGGTAATCAAACAATAATGTTACTAATTAGCCAATTTTATAATACAAATTTAATAATAAATAATATTTGAAATTAACAATAGCGTCGGCTACGTCCTTACAAAAATTGTAGTGATAAAAAAACGTTTCTATTGTAGTCCATTGAAGTACTAACTTCAATCTGACATCTCATATAAATTTAAGTTCACTAAAAATGCATGTTTTTATCATAATTCACTATATAAATCAAATTTTATTTTTCAAATTTTATTATTCAAATTCTTATTCTTATATAATGAATTTTGATGGAGGCAAACTTTCTTGTGGTCGGTGTGATTAAGAGTAAAGTTCTGTGCACAATTTTCGCTGACATTATGGAACAAATTAACGCAAGGCATATGTCGTTCCATTGTTTTAGAAGCGGAAGCGGTAGCCTCCTTGGACACGAGATCTGGACAATGCTTGTGGAGGACCAACGCGCACTTGGAGTAAAAATGGTTCTCTACAACGATCTGACAGGCACAAGAAGGCGAGGTGTGCAGCGATCAGGTAGAAGATGATTTACGGACCCTCCGTAGACTGCATGACTGGTAACGTACAGCAGTGGACGGAGACGACTGTTATGTACCGCAGAGGCCACTCCGGCCTTAGGCTGAATAAATAATAATTAAACCACATGTGACGCATCACTCGCCTATCGAAGCAGCTAGAATTACACCAGCGGCCTCATGGGAACTTCACAGGAGGTACTCCACTTCTGATACTTCGCCATCACAAACAGAACACTCGTGAGCAGGCATTGGAAGTGTGAGTGAACATTGTGAGCATTAATCTATTGCAATTTATGCAACAGCTAATAAGTTGACTGCCTCGCTCAGATGGATGCCAAACAACGAGTAGGAGCGATCGTTGCTGTGATAAACAATGAGTAGCCAAGCCGTGTCCAATTTCAAAGATCTTAGGGAGCTCATAACTTCCCCGCGGCAGAGCATCAAGTTGGCTTAGATTTTTTCTCATGATAGAAAACAGGGTGGCCACTAAAATTCGATTTTCAAATTCCCGGTTTTTTCCCGCTTTTCCCGATAAATTTTGTCAAATTTTCCCGTTTTTTTTATTTGAAAAAAAAATTAGGAAAAGAGTTTTTGGACCTTAACTAGGTGTTCTATTTTTTGACCATATCGGAGTTTAGTTTTATAATTTGTAATAATAGCAACTGATAATTTGCAACGAACTTTTGAAAAAAATACATTAAATTACCAACAACGTGTTATGCGAAATGCATCAAATCAGAAGACACATTGAAATTGTGCGCCTCGTGACCATGAAGTGGACATTTAATCAATATGGTAATACCACATTAACAGGGGGCCCTCCTTAGCCGTGCGGTAAGACGCGCGGCTACAAAGCAAGACCATGCTGAGGGTGGCTGGGTTCGATTCCCGGTGCCGGTCTAGACAATTTTCGGTTTGGAAATTGTGTCGACTTCCCTGGGCAATAAAGTATCATCGTGTTAGCCTCATGATATACGAATGCAAAAATGGTAAACTTGGCTTAGAAACCTCGCAGTTAATAACTGTGGAAGTGCTTAATGAACACTAAGCTGCGAGGCGGCTCTGTCCCAGTGTGGGGATGTAATGCCAATAAGAAGAAGAAGAAGAAGACATTAGCACCTGATGAAAATGGTTTGAATCTTTTGTTAGTTGCAAAACCGTCGTATTTTTGAGTTGGCTGCAAAACTTTCGTAAGCTTTTGACAGAGCCAATTGGCATTGCATGCCAGTCAATTAAGGTTCTTTCTTCTTAGAGCATAATGTTCACAGAAAGCAGTGAAAATAGTATCATATTGTACAACCGATTTTTTTAATGTTTGCTTAATTATAAAATAATTAATTTGAACACAGATTTAACCCGAAGACTTAAATCTTCGTTTCCGATCAAAATCATTATTTTGTTTTTTAAAATAAATGTAATAACATTTTGGGCAATCAAAACAATCGATTCATAATTTATTCGGCTTTACATTTTAAAGTTTAAAGTCTTCTATCCATTAATCTTCTGTGCAATTGAAAATTGCTAAAATAATAATAGAAGTATTTTCGTCTTAAGACGAGCTTGGAGATTAGAAGAGTAACTTAAAGATGAATACTTTCATTTAAAAGAATGAAAATTTCGATATTCGATTCTAAGCTTGCCTCGTAACTACGTGATGAATTTCTAAAACATAAAAATTCATAATAATAAAGATTAAAAAATTGCCTCTTAACACAATATCCATGATATATGTCAATGATCTAGTGACAACACAAACTGGATTTGGAATCTACTTAATTAGGTATCACACACCATATACTGAAATTAAATAATTCAGTCAGAATGCGACTGAGTAATAAACATTGAAAAGTTTTTATTTCTCCTTATATCAACATCATTGAAAAGAATTTTGAATGTAATTTGACGAAAATTATTTTTTCCCGGTACATGTCCTGAATTCCCGGTTTTTACCGCTTTTTTTCCCGGTGACTTCAATTTCCCGTCTTTTTCCCGCTTTTCCCGTTTTTCCCGGTTCGGTGGCCACCCTGAGAAAATAGAAAAGATTTAAGTCAGTGCCTGCTCGAGAGCCTTATGGTTACATGTTACCAAACTCTTAAGGTCACTCCTGACGGAATCCAAGTTTAAAATTGCTCGCGTTTTCGGGGGCACACCACTCGATACAGAAGCAACGCACAACTGTCATTTTTATTATTTCACGCATGCTGCGACGCAGCAAAGCTAAATTAACAAAAATGACAGTTGTGCGCCGCCTCTGAATCGAGTGGTGTGCCCCCGAAAACGCGAACACTTTGGAACTTGGATTCCGTCAGGAGTGACCTTAACATTACTGTTGAACTTTTGGCAAACATGCTGGAATCAAAAGGCTCGTTATGCAATTGACACATCAGGAAACTGTGTTCTGATATTATTCGCTAGACAAATGTGCGTCAATTTTAAACAATGAAGACTCTTTAAAATACAATGTTTGCTTATTTTCTATACGGGAATTCCTGCAGAAAGACGGATAAAATGATAAAATGACAGTTTCTCGGCTGATACCAGAAAAGAGACGCATAATAAGCAAAACGACTTGATGGCTATACAGCGCATTTAGAAATTCGAATGTGCCAATCACTAGCAATTAAACCTACTGGGGCAATGCAGTATCGGTTGCGGTCTTCGCTTAATAGGTGATGTACTATGTACAACGGTGTGAGTCAGCCAAAAATTACGACATTCTACGATGGGCTGGTTAGATTAGGGTAGTGTGAATAGGGACATGGAAAACATGTCTGCAATGAGCGGTGATACGAGTGGTAGTTCATTATTTCCGTGAAAGTGCCCACTATTCGAAGAGAGCCCATAATACGCATATGAACCTTAATGACATTCACTTTTGGTTTTGTTTATCCTATTACATATTCATAAAAAGATTGTAGCTCTAAAAAAAATAAAAAAAAATATTTTCGAGGTTGTTGCCAAAATCGGGAAGAAAATGTTGCCAAAAACGGGTGTTGCCAAAATCGGGGGTAGACAAAAACGGGTGTTGCCAAAATCGGGATGGGACTGTACATTATTTTATCAAATGATAAGACTCGTGAATAGGCTATACGTTCAAGCAGATCTGACTTTCAAATTCAGCCAAAAAACCTCATGGCTATTTCACAGTAAATTGAAGAGTTTCGATGCCTGCAATTGCATGAATTTGATTCTAGTATGAGAAGAACAGTTGGGGACTCCGAACTATTGGTGAAACCAAAGTGGGAGGCCGCCAGCTTGGATTCTACACACTCGAACTGACATCGATACGATGTTCAAAGTAAGTTGTCCAAATGGCGTAGGTTCACATGAAAATCACAAATGGGGGGGCTAGAAGCAAAGGGGTGTAAGCGACATTTTCGTCAAAATTTAGTTTACTACAGCAAAAGATACTTTGATTCTCGAACTTTGCCTCAATCTGTTGATATAGTTGGTACGATGTTTATAAAAAATGTGGAAATTCACGGAAAATTAGTAATTTTTTGAACTATCATATAAATTGTATGAAGCGAAAAAAAGGGAAAACTGTGCACCCATTTTTCTCAAAATCAACTTTTTCACACTTACAAATCCGTGCGTTTGACTCCTTCAAATTGTTAGATGATAATCTTGAGCAAAAACTTAAAATGTGGTAACTATTTAGAAACCCCGAGGACCAGAATCCTTAATAACTGGACTTTTATAAACTGATTCTCCAGACAGGTCCTAAAATCCTACCCAACAATGCTTTTCAAACTTGTCCAGAAACCCTTCAAATGAGCTCCTTTGATCTTGTTTTGTATAATCATGAGATTTGAGATGTCACAAGCTAGGGTTTATCACTGATAGGAAATGGTCATATTAATCAGCAAACCAGGTCTACGGAACATTCCTGAACGCGTCCTCCATGTTCAAAAACTATCATGATGGCCTTAATTGAACTTATTTAGCAAAATCATGACGTTTAACATGCCGCACGCTGAATTATAGAAGTGCTAAACAAGTGTTCTTAAGGATGCCAAAAAACCTACCCCAGTACACCCCGGAATATTTCCCAAACCAACACACTTACCTCATTTCACCGTATTCGGTAAATTTTACCGAAATCTCAACAGCAGAATTGTTCGGTAATTTATTTTACAGATTTTTTGTATTTTTTTCCATTGCTCAACTGTCAAAATCACCG
Organism: Armigeres subalbatus; assembly: GCF_024139115.2. Lineage (NCBI taxonomy): Eukaryota > Metazoa > Arthropoda > Insecta > Diptera > Culicidae > Armigeres > Armigeres subalbatus. The sequence continues at coordinate 119,379,581 of NC_085140.1, forward strand.
AAAATCAGTTAAATTATTTACCGAACAGTTCTGCTGTTGAGATTTCGGTAAAATTTTACCGAATTCGGCGATTTATTTTAAGTGTGAAGTAGCCAGTACATACAAAATATTATCCAATTTCCAGAAACTAGATATCTGAGTGATTGTCTTGTGGGGTTGATTGTCACACTCGGTTGAGAAATTCAGAAATTATGATTTTTTAGTGACTATGTGCAAGCGATCTTACGTTCAGGCTTTGAGGATAAATATTTAGTCTAATGCGTGGGAGGCAAGATGTCATTCAAATGACAATTTGACATTTTGAGAAAAAAAATCACTCTCAAGTCTCAGATGTTATATTTAAAACAATGTGCCTTTGGTTAAAAATATAGGATTACTGAAGTGTGGGTTCATTAATAATATGAAGTTACTAAGGCTTTTAGAAAAAGTTTCAGACATAATAGTCAAATGGCATGCATATTATCCTGTATAACGCTAGGTACAAGCAAACAAAGAAACGCGGAATTTTTGATCACGAAACGGCAGAAACGTTTTAACCGAAAAGATATCTAACCAAGCAATGGTGGTAATTGAGCTATGACAGTACAAAGAACTAGATAAGCAAATAGTTGGAATAAGCAGCCTGGAGTACTGGGAATCACTATGGAGCAGAACTGGATGCAGCAGAAGGTCAGAAAGATGAAGAGCCTCTCTATCGCTCAACCGACAGTGAACAGAGTCGATAACCAGCATGATTATCTTCGACAACCAGCATGCTTTAGCTAAGTTCCAGTATTACAAGAAGCGAATTTCAATGCGTTTGATTTGGACAATAACACCATTGGACAGCAAAACAAAGTGCCGTTGCCAAAATTGTAATAATACTCCACGATTTTTGCAACAACATTCATGAGAATCTGAACACAATTCCATCCATCTATAAATCCAGAATTACAATATGTTCATATACGATCATACGATAACTAAAATATTATTATTAGGATATAATGTGTTTGGATCCTTAAGTATTGCCTATTCTTAATACACTCACCTAAAAGATATTAGCATTTTAAATTTATCCAATCAATTCCAAAAAATTCTTAAATTGCAATTTTTGAAATATAAATCCGCGTTTTTCGCAACAACATTTCAAGGAATCGCGATTTTCGCGACTGGAAGATCAGCAGCCGAATTCCGAAGGTTTAAGAAAAAATTGGAAAATTTCTTTATGAATAGAGATTTATAAATTCTCTTTCTCTTTCCAAAAATTCTTTCTCTTCATACCGCAGCCCGATAGACTGAAAAGAAAGGAAAAAAACTAAAATTTCTTGCGAAGAAAAATATTAGTTCACATATTTGCCACTAGATGTCTTTTGACAACTATTTGCGTACTGATTGTTCAAAACATCCTCATATCACAAAAAAAACTTGCTTCCGCTTATTGTCACCGAAATAATGAAGGGATAGAAAATGATAAGTGTTCAATCTAGTGATGAAAATATGCAGTAACAGCAACATTGTTGTGATTTCTAACTGTCTGAAAATAACGAATGCTCTAATTTTATTACCTCGAATATACTCAAAAAATAGGAATTGGCTTAGCTTTAGCTTAGCTTTAGCTTAGCTTTAGCCTAGCTTTAGCTTAGCTCTAGCTTAGCTTTTTTATGATAGTTGGTTGTGCACATACCATGATTTTGATATTAAAATAATTTGGATGTTTTAGAATGTTTGCCTTGAAAAAAATGTTATCAAATAATCAATCAAACGCGATTTTTCTTTTTCTTCTTTAATGGCTCTACATTCCAAATGAAACTTGGCCTTATTTTTAACTTAGCGTTCTGTTAGCATTCCCACAGTTATTAAATGAAAGCTTTTCTATTCTTGCCATTGCCTAAGAACGTATCTTGAGTGTTCCCATATTATTTTACATTTCTATGGGAAGTTAAAACACAATTATACCTTCAAATTACATCTAAGAAAAATCTCTTATCGAATTTCTCCATCGAAAATTTCGAAGAAAATTAAATTCTCGTTTTCTTTTTCATCTGTCAAAAAATTTCTTTCACGCTTTCGTCGGAATTCCAAAATAAGAAAATTTCAAAAATCTCTTCGAGAATTTCTTTTCTTACAAGAGATTTTTTGACCGGAATTCGGCTGCAGATCCGCGAAATTTGCGAAAAACGCAAAATCCGCGACTGCTGTAACAGCCCTGCACTTGCGTCCTTTTGACACCGCGTGCACGCAGAGTTGAAAAGACGTGGGCATCGAGCCTTAAGATACAAAGGATAATACAACGAAATATTAAATTCTATTCTACAACTTCTGATTTCGTTTGAAAAGTGCGCCCAACCTAAATAGACGAATATTTTATGAGCACATATTGAATGGATTGTTATGTTCTGTTACACATGTTTTTGTTATTGGTGTTTTTCTGTCTGATATTTAATAATAAAGTTAAATGAATTAATTTTCTACACAATAAGATTGTTAGTGTCATTTTTTTTGGATTAGTATATTTTCAATGTTCTGAAAACTCAGAAGTAAATATGTACATTATGTGGGAGATTTTCATTTGAAAATGTATTGAGGTACCCACTGTCCTTGAATGAGAGGGACTCAAACTCACGACCCTCAGTGCGCTAGACTGGTATTTTTAACCAACTGAACTTTTACCTTGTTTAAGGTATGAACAATATGTGATGGATTTATTTCTAAAAATGTACCACTCCTTCGGTGCAGTTTGAATTCATGATCCACAGTACGCTACTTTACTAGTGCTTTCTTCAACTATGCTACGGTGGACCTCCGTTAGCCTTCGCAGCTAACTGATAAATCTAAATTCCCAGCATTGGATGTTATATGTGGTTATATTTAATGGATATTATAGTCAGATCTTCTTTTCTAAATCATGTTTATATCACCAAATAACCCAATAAATCAGATTGGAATAAATAACTTGAAGACAATAAAACGAAGTTCAATAATATATCGGTTGCCGCCAAGAGTATGATAGAAATAATATGTTAATGAAAGACTTCCAATAAGAAATTAAAACACCGGTACCAGATTATAACTGTCCATCGATGACTATCTTCACATGTGTGCATGAGCGTAGATTCCATAATCCGTCGACATACGCAACTACTGTCCGACACTTGGATCGCATATCAATGCACTCTTTGCGTTCGTGATTATGTGTGTAGAGTGACCCACCAAGCAACACGCACCATAGTCAAGGCGGACGATACACGATGCACTTTGCAACCACATAGACTGACAGATACATACACATCAGGAGAAACCGTGTTGAGCTGGGCTGTCTTGTGTCTATGTGACCATAACGGAATAACGGCGTGCTGCTTCATCAATCTCAATGGTCATAATTGTTATATACATTTTTTATCATGTTGTTAGACAAACAGTATCAAACCAAAAAAAATCTAATTTAGATTTCATAAAACATGTATGTTACAACCTATTCTAGAATTTCAACAAAAATCATGAATTAAAGTCTTTTTGTTTCCCCTTTTTGACGTAGAATTACGTCCTTCGCTAAGATAGGGGGTCATTCCAAAGTTTCAAATTTGGTACCGTCTCTAAAAAAGGTCAGGAAGTACGAGCCAATAACTCGGTAGTTTTTCAACGGATTCTGTAGATTTTTGTATTATTCTATACTGTTGTAAACAATTGATTCAATGCATTTAATTATTGAAAAATTCAATTTAGCCAGTCAATGTTGAAATAGCACTTTAACAGTAAATTGCCTACATTTCGGATGTTTTGTTGATGTTGATGATCAATGTTTGCATCCACTTTCGCACTTTACGTAATTCTACGTTCAATTTGCGGTCATATCTTTCATACAACCCTCTACTTTTATTTTTGCTAATACCTAACGCTAATACCATTTGTGCATTAAATACTGAATATCATGAACAGTATGCGGTTTTTAATCTTATTGTTATTGCCTTTCGATATTCATTGAGTCATTTTTATAGTCTTGTTCGTGCTACTTGCAATAAATTGAACAAACTCTTTATTCTATATCTATTGTGTATGGCAACGTGCAAGGATTTTTGCTTGATAATTAGGCTAAATAAATTTAACTCAACTTCACCGAACACACATTTTTGATTACATGTACATGTCACGTAATCTACTTTACGGCCACCTTCCGTGAAAGTGAAACCACTGTGCACTATGCATAGAAGAGCTGCAGTACCGTTGTAAATAACAAAATACTTTTCCTTCACAGGTGTGTGCGAAATATTAAAGTTCCCGATGTCGCATGTGGTTGTCGCCGCCGTGTCTCTGTGTGTATTGTACGTCTGCCATCGCACGTACACCTGAAAAAAGCGGAGAACCATCCGAAGTAGGAGCAGACACCGCCGCAGCCGCCGAGACCTTGTCGTTGGGAAAAGTGAAATTTCCGGTCACGTCCGGAAGCGAGCACTCACCATAAAACACGCAAACGGTTCCAGAGCCATCGGTGCACAGTTTGCAGCAATTTCGGCGAAGATTGGATCACTTTTTACGGTAAAATTCCGAAAACTAACCTGACTGCAAGCGAATCCAAAACACACGCAATTTATTTTTTCACATTCTCTCGCACAACGATGACGGATCGAGGTGCGATGACAGAAGCTATTTGACAGTCATTCACGGGAGCTTTTTCGATGAGAGTACGCAGAGGTCTGAACCGATAATGATGATGGCGTGCAAGGATGTTATCGATCATTTATTATTTAGGCTTTGGTCCGATTCGTGAATTAAAATCAAATTAAACTTACAAGCTCGCTTAACAGTTCAAACATTTCCAAATAACCCTGCTCGCAGAGCAAGATTACTTTTGACCTTAGATAACATGCTATTCAGGCTGTGAACCATTCCACTGATTCGTTTAACTTTTAGTTAAAATTTGATAGTTCGATGGTTATTTCCCCGTGGTTAAAAATAACCCTGCTCCGGAGCATGGTTAGATTTGACAGTTCAATAGTTATTATGGATCTCGAGATAAAATAGAATACTGCGGCTTCCTGCTGGTTGCTTCTACGCGTAAAAAAAATTTAATGTTGTTTATTATTAATATTTCTAATACTTTTTTGCCAAAGCAGGCGCCTAATGACATGTATAGGGCACTGCACGGAAACATCTCTTTCTCTTTCGTTCTTCATGAAATTTGACGTTTACTGGCCTTGTTGTTTTCAGATTTCTTTGCAGCGAAAAAGAGACAAAGCAGTCCGTGCAGTGCCCTATAAGAAAAAACTTATACATCGCATTAGTCGCATACATTCGGAAACTTATATTTTTCATTAACTTATGAATGTTATTAGCTTTTTGATATGGGATCATTCATTAGGTGGCATAATGAAAAGTATAAGTATTTTCGAATGGTTTTTGCCATAACATATAAGGTTATTTTTTACGTGTACGGTAATCGCAACGATCACTAAACACGACAGAGTCAATGAAAATCTTACCCACCGTATACACTTGCCATGATAAACACTCTCCATGTACTCAGTGACTCCGGTTGCCTCTAACTAATACAGTCGAACACTGCTGTCACTTCGCGAAAAGCACGTGGTTTTGTTTTGAGTGGGAAAATTCTGCCTATCTTTTAACACGGCGGCTATCTTGACGTTTACATTCGCAGTCGAGCCTGCGAGTGTAAGACCGCCGCCGCATTCTAAAAAAAGATAAGCGCGACAATAAACTATGTTCGCGAGAAAATTAGCGCCAAATCCATTTCGTTCCGAATAACTATCAATCTGTCAAATGGGTCGGCTTCGGAGTAAAATTTTAACCACGATGGGAAAATAACCATCGAAGTGTCAAATTTTAACTAAAAGTTAAACGAATCAGTGGAATGGTTCACAGCCTCAAATTATCGAAAGCTCATCAAAATAGCCGAATAACATATGTTACAAGGCCCTATAGTGCGAACATAGCAGTATATAAAATGGGATTGGGATAGAAAAATCAGAAGTGTCATGTACAAGACACAACCGCCCAACGTAAACTACGTAAAGCAGTTTTGCTCATTGAGGATTGTAGTGCCATCATGCATGAATATTTTTAGAAAATTCATTTGATTACTTATGTCACTGGTTTCGAACAAAAGTAGCGTATCTTAAGATATGAAAATTGTTGGATACGACAATTGTTTAAAAAATTTACTATGAAAACCCAAATTTAGTCCTCAGTGGTAATGATGCTTTTCTTGGATCCGAATTGCCTACATTTGGGTTTTGAAGCATTTGATGAAATATTTCAATAGAAGAAGCCCTAGGGAAGCATTCTCTTTTCCGTTTGCAACATTTATTATTCAGAAACATTCCAATCATAGACATTCTTGTTTTTCGTGCATCACTAGAAATCATAAAATGTCAATCATGTACCAAAACCCAACTAATTTGGTTGTGGTGCGCGAGTAGTAAACGGTGCGGACGGAAAAGATAGTGTGTGTATTACATTCTAACTCCTACTATCTGGCAGTGTTGGTAAAATCTCAAAATCTCAAATCTCATCGGCGATTCAAACCATGCGTGAGTCAAATCCCATCAGAATTATGACCGAGAGATTTGCTCATGATTTGAATCGCGATTTGCATCATTGCATGATATTTACGTGTTCTTTTTTGTTGAATGCATTGAATTAACTATTTTTCGTCTAAAACAAAGGCTAATAATTATATATAAACAAAACATACGTCTCGATTGCGTTTTGACGCTTTTTAGAACGAAATCATTTTTCGGTAAGTGAGCGAAGCGATGCGATTCTGGCCGAGAAACTCAAGCGCGATGCTTCCCCTACAGAATTGCAGGCGAGTTAGCTCGTGCATGAAACCTCGATGATTCAGATTTGAGTATGATTCTACCAACACTGAGTGTCATTATGGATAAAATATTCGTGCAAACATTTTATTAATATCATTGCAAGACTTTTGAATCAGGGAGCAAGAAAGTGATTGCTCTATTGTATCCAGGGGACTGAAGAGAAGGCTAATACGCCTACCCAGCATTCATTCAATATGGCGTACAATGTTTTTGTGTTATTTTCGTTTAATTCATGATAACAAAACTTCGGAAGTATCGACGAGCTATTTTTCGACATAAAGAAGCCATACGAACACAAAAGGCTCGATGTTCCTCCACCAATTGCAAGTTTTCGCCAGGAGAAGTTAAATGCCGATAATTAGCACTAACTGCGTACGAACCAATCACCCAAAATGAGCGCTGAATTCGGGTATACTACACAGAAACTGGGTACCAAAAACAGAAGTACCAAAAGCGATGTTGGGTAGAGTGCCATTGTACCGCGGATGACAGGCGTTTCACCCTCCTGATTGTATCTCATATAGCTGTTTCAAGAACGTATGCGTTCCGAAGCTTTTGTCGTGTACAATAAGTACCGCACTCACGTATTATAAAAATATCTTAAGTGCATTCACATTTCCTGAATCAAAGTTAAATCCTTCTGATTCAGGCGCGCATTTTATTGGACAAAATATTATTAGGCCGATATAAATATTTTTTAAATATGTTCTCACCCACATTGTTATTTTGCTCAAAATAACAACTTGAGGGGCAAATAAAAAATCCGGTAAGTTTTGAGAACTTTCAAAACATTTTTAACAAATCCGAGGAGTTTTTTATTTTATTTTTCCATTTTAATATTTAATTTTACTAGCAGACCTGTCGAACTTTGCTTCGCCTAAAATTGATTTATTCTCTGATTAATTCTCGAGTTATGCAGAAATTTTTGGTTCATTTGTATGGGAGCCCCTTTCCAGATGGGGAGGCGTTGCAAACCACTACAGAAACATGTCTTCTTCCAAAACCTCCAGACGCCAGAGATTTGTTTCCATTTGCTTGATCTCGAGTTATGATGAAATTGGTGTTTCATTTGTATATGAGCCAGGTTTCAAAGAGGAGAGGGTCTCTAACCATCTTAAGAACCTTCCCCAGCCCCAAAAACCTCTGCATTCAAATTTTCATGCCGCTCGATTTAATAGAAGAAGAAGAAGATTACCTCCTCCCCCTTGACTTTGCGGAGACCATAATTTTTAATAAATATGTGTAACGGCCTTATTAGTTTTCAAAAAAATGTATTTTCCAAAGTCGTTTTTTAATATAAATTGATTGCATTACAAGGGCAAGGGCATTGGCATTGATAACAATTGATCGTCTCATGCCTGCACAAACATGCCTCTATCTGGATCACTTTTTATACACCATGCACTACATTACGCATTTTTGTTACATTTGTTTCGACCGCGGTCACTGGTCCGGCTCCATTGTTCTACTTTTTGTGCGAAACACCGCACAAAAAGGAGAGTCCAAAAGCCAACCGCACTGAACGGCGGCGGCCGAAACGAGACTCTTGCGGACAAGAAAAGAGGGTGCTGCCAAAATGATCGAATACCCTATTTTAACATTCATAACACAAAGTTTCAATTTAATTGACAAATTGGTAGAGAATTTCCGAATCGATTGATATATAAATCTCGAAAATCCATCGAAAAATAAAGGCGCTATTAACGTTTGAAATCTTACATGATTTCGTGACGGTCTCGAATTTGGAAATTTTCATTTGTCACCCTGTATCCGAGTCTTCCCCTTAGACGTAGTTTACGTCAAAAAAAAATTCTATTGAACACGATACCAACCTTAAGAATCAAGTAAACGGGGAGCAGAAAGCGCGGCGGTATCTTTCTTGAAGGGTACGCCGCGTGCCATTTTGAGAAAATCCAGCAAAAATTATTTATAATTAAAAGATTCGTTGGGTTATGTTTCCTTTCGGGGAACACCTTTTAGAGCCCAATTTGAAATCATTTGAAAATCATTGATTATTCGTAATGACCTATATAAATAAAAGCTCTTTCGTGACAGAAGCTTTCCAGTTTCGGTTTCGTTGCTTGCTTTGTTTTATTGTCAACACAACAAAATAAATTCGATATTCTCGTTTCATAAGGACGAAAGTCACAAACGTATTTAACACTTAAATTAATTGACTGCCTTCAAACATTACTACTCACCACTCCAACCCACTTCTATGTTGTATAAAACACCGATTTCTCTTGGAAAGTTGGCTGAACATTCTTAATTATTGAAACATATTTTTAAAAAATCAATCATGACTTTTACAAATTTCGTCCCTATCAAAAGGCAAGTTCGAAATGCATTTTGATTTGACGTTTTATTTTCTCATCGTAAACAAAGTCGAACGAAACTTGTTTGGAATCTCCTCAGGTTTGGATATTCTAAAATCCCAAATTCTCGTGACGTAAATTTCAACCGTTATTTTGATAAAAATATGGTGAAATGTCTGCTCTTAGTAATATATTACATAAGTTTGACCGTGATTATTGCAGTTGCGGAAAAAGGTATGAACGTTAATTTATATCTAAATCGGAGTCAATGAAAACATTTAAACATGTTTTGTCAGACGAATGGAAAGGAGAATGGTTTCCCAGTGTTCCGGAATCGAAGGCAATACCGCAAGACGAGCACGGACGGATCCTGATGGGCGTAGATAATCCCGATTGTGACGATGCCCATAAGAATCTGACGATTGATTTCGATCCTTACGACGTTCGCCATTCCACTGTGTTCATGTGTTTGGATAACATGCATGACTATAGCTGCGATTACAATATGGAACCGCTGATAACCTTGTACGACATTCCGGATGCGTACGTAGCTATTCACAAGGCGTATGAACACCAGTATTGACTATGAAGAACGGATTCCAACTTTAAAGTCCGGGTGAATTACGATTATGGATTACTCAAGTCTTATCCTATGGCTATGATTTAGTACCAGATATGTATAAATAGAAATATCTTTTATTTTTAATTCCAGTGGTACACATCGCCCGCTTTGGCCAAGGTACGGAGAATATGAATACGTCCCTACGCAACGCTGGCTTCATAACGCGGAGCATGGTGCCGTCGTCGCTCTCTACCATCCATGCGCAAACAAGGATCAAGTTGAGCAACTGAGAAACATCGTCAAGAGATGCCTTTATAGACACATAATCACTAGGGTGGGACAAAATTTTATTTTCACTTCCTGCATGGTTTTTGCACGCCTCTTGGGTCCTATAATGCTTGTGCGAAGTTTCAGACCAATCGGTGAAACTATATTTTAGCGCCGGCGATTTTAATTTTCCATAGGATTTACTATGGGGAAATTTACCTCTACAAAAAAAAATCCCCAAGGTGTCCCATTATTCTCTAACGAATAATCGATCCAACTATATCATAGGAAATTTTACCAGCAAACTTTCATTGGAAGACCGCAAAGTGATCCGACGCTCGTGAAAAATGTTATTTACATAAAACTAATTGCTGTATGAACGCAAGGCTCATTGTACTTTTTGTTCCAGCATCACTGCCGTCTGCTGCTTGCTGTTGTTTGTACGAGGCACCACTTTGCGTGGAGGATTCGCTTAGTATGAATGAAAAGCGGGTTACTAGGGATACGTTTATTGGCCTTGCTGTTTGAGTATTCGTCCTTCTAGGTAGAACAAATTCAACCAAATTTCAATGAAGGTGTGATTAACAAAAAGAGGCATGTAACGAACACTTTGCACACATCATGCAACGAAGCGATAATAGATGCAAGGTATAGGTTGGGGGCTCTCGTTCTTGACGTCAATAGTTCGAAGCTGGTCTGGGATTTTTTTTGGTACTGGTAATCTTTTTGATATTTATATTTATATTCCCAAATTTTAATTTTCGAGGAGATTTCCAGTATTTCTAAAAGATTTAGATAAGATACACAGATACAAATATGTTGGGATTTTAAATGTATTTTCAGGCATATATTTGGAGCATGCAAATAGACGCAATATCTAATCGATCTTATTGTTCCTTTAAATCGAAATAAATTCAAACTGTGCCTGCTTGTAAAACTCAATCAAATTTAAATGAATATCAAATGTTAATTCGTTTGATGGAATTAGCAGCAATTTTACAAGTCGTTGAATTTTCAAAACTATTTGCTGTGTAGAGAATAGCTGTAGAGAATAATTTAATGAACTTGCTCTGCTGCGTTGATACTTGATTGACATGCCGATTATTCAAATCGAAGACTTCTAAATTGTGAAATAGTTTAGGAGATTCCTAGATTTGTTTTGCCTCGAGTTGAAAATATCTTTAATACAGATAATAGAAAAAATCTAGATTGTATGAGAGATGATTTTCACATCAAAATTTACATCACATCCCATTTTAAATCAACGTCACATCATGGATATTCATTATTCAATTAAACAAATTTAGCAAAGAAATCAATTATATAATTCTGCATCTATTACCAACATCATTGGGGCTATTTTAAGCCAGTTGATGGAAAAGAATGAAAAAATAAATAAACTAAATAATTAAATTAAAACGATCTTATAGAAATGGATAATATATTTTCCCATAGAAAATAATTTGAAAGCACTTAAAATGAATCGATTTGAAAGGTTGTTTTGAAATGGCTCTGTTGTCTCAAGTATATTAATAAATAAGTGATTTTTTTTTTTTTAATTTTGGTTTAAGGAATATTTATTAAATCTATCTTATGTCACATTCCTACATATAAACTCAAAATATTCGTGTACAACATCAACGGTGATATTAAGAACTATTTGTACAGTAGTTCATGATTTTAAAATATAACTATTAACTATCAACATCATTACTGTTCAGATGTAAACTAAATAAATAAATCATCACTTTTCATTATCGAAAGTTAAATACTTTAAACTTCCATTTATTACCGCTATATTCATAAATATAGCGGAAGTAAATGGAAGTTTGAAGTATTTTAACCTTGTAACATTTTCCCCTAAGACGCTCAATATTAATTATTTCACATCACTTCATAATTTAAAAAAAAAAATACACGGCTGACAGAATAGTTTCCGGGTCGTAGCTGGTGTGAAGCAAGGATGTATTCTATCACCGTTACTGTTCCTCATCGTAATCGATGAGATTCTGGTAGATGCGATTGACCGTGAACCAAACCGCGGGCTGTTATGGCAGCCTATAACCATGGAGCACCTAAACGACTTCGAATTGGCGGATGACGTTGCACTACTCGCGCAACGGCGCTCTGATATGCAGAGTAAGCTCAACGACCTTGCCGATCGCTCCTCCTCGGCAGGTTTAGTCATCAACGTCAACAAAACCAAATCGTTGGATGTAAACACGGTGACTCCTTCCAGTTTCACAGTAGCCGGGCAACCAGTGGAGAATGTTGAAAGCTTCCAATATCTTGGTAGCCAAATGGCGTCAGGCGGTACCAAGATCGACATAGGCGCACGGATCAAGAAAGCACTGGCTGCCTTTGCGAGTTTAAGAAATATCTGGAAAAACAGGCAGATAAGTGAACGCACCAAAATACGAATTTTCAACTCTAACGTGAAATCTGTGCTTTTATACGCTAGCGAAACATGGTGTGTATCAGTGGAGAACACTCAACGGCTGCAGGTGTTCATTAACAGATGCCTGCGGTATATAATTCGGGCCTGGTGGCTCCACAACTGGATCTCAAACAACGAGCTCCATCGTCGTTGTCACCAGAGGCTGATAGCAACAGAAATTCGGGATCGGAAGTGGGGATGGGTCGGCCACTCTCTACGTAGGGGCGGAAACGAAATCTGTAAGCAAGCATTAGACTGGAACCCAGCGGGACATCGCAGCAGAGGCCGACCCAGAGGCTCATGGCGGCGAAGCCTCAATAAAGAAATAAAAGAAGTCGACCGAAATCTAACCTGGCAACAGGTTAAAGCGATAGCCGGGCATCGCTCAGGATGGAGATCTTTCAAGTCGGCCCTTTGCACCACCGGAGGTGTACAGGATCCATAAGTAAGTGACAGAATAGTTTGTATGAAAGTCAAAGGAATACCCTTTGAAAAATAGAAAATTAGTATAGTCTCTTTCAAGTCTTTGATTTAAATTATTGGCATATCAATCAAATATCAAAGAAGCAAAGCAACTTCATTAAATTATTCTTTTCTGAAATCAGTATCACAAGAATCATATCTCAGTCTTTTAGAAACACCAGAAAGCTTCTCGAAAGTAAGAACATGGAAATATAAAGAATTTCCTAAAGAATACCAGCATCGAAAAAAAAAATTCCCGCTCAGACCAGCTTCGAACTATTGACGTCGAGAATGAGAGGCCCCAACCTATACCTCGCGTCTATAGTCGCTTCGTTGCATTATGTGTGGAAAGTGTGCGTTACATGCCTCTTTTTGTTAATCACACCTTCATTGAAATTTGGTTGAATTTGTTCTACCTAGAAGGACGAAGTCTCAAACAGCAAGGCCAATAAACGTATCCCTAGTAACCCGCTTTTCATTCTCTCTAAGCGAATCCTCCACGCAAAGTGATGCCTCGTACAAACAACAGCAAGCAGCAGACGGCAGTGATGATGGAACAAAAAGTAAAATGAGCCTTGCGTTCATACAGCAATCAGTTTTATGTAAATAACATTTTTAACATTTCAGCGTCGGATCACTTTGCGGTCTTCCAATGAAAGTTTGCTGGTAAAATTTCCTATGATGTAGTTGGATCGATTTATCGTTAGAGAATAATGGGACACCTTGGGGATTTTTCCTTTGTAAAGGTAAATTTCCCCATAGTAAATCCTATGGAAAATTAAAATCGCCGGCGCTAAAATATAGTGTCACCGATTGATCTGAAATTTCGCACAAGCATTGTAAGACCCAAAAGGCTTCTGAAAAATATGAGGGAACGAAAATTTATTTTTTTCATACATCCATGTCCCAGGCTAATAATCACTCCGTCGATACTGCCATCCAAGGATCGTCCGTTCGCGCTTGTAGCGTGGGGAGCATTACTGGAGTTCTCGGTTCTACAACAAGAAGTTGTGGAAGAATTCATTCGAGAGCATGCCTTGAGGGGTCCAGAACAAACGTCTCGCGACGGCCAATATGACCACTTGCTGCTAGTACCAGCAACGGTTGTTTCCACAATTGATGATGAACAACTCTGTCCGAAGCAGCACAGAAGGAGGGATTGAGGCAAATACGCTAGGCAGGTAAGCTCTATTGGCGTTATGCGATTTAATACACCCATACTTTGCCATTCAATGTAAACAGTGATACCCTAGAATCTTTTGAAGAGCATTTTATAATGTAGTATAGTTACAAGCAACGAAAATAGCCCCGGAGACGGTTTATAGATAGCTGATTTTTATGGAAAAGTTATGCCCCACCATGGACTTTTCAATTCCAGTACTAATATCTGTATACAAATTTTTGATATAAATATATGAATATGCTTTCATGTGAATGATCAATTAACTTAGACATAAGACGAGTTAGTACCATTCCATTTAAATCCACCAATTGATTTTAACTTTACATATGCGACCTCTGCAGTAACATCGTCTTCAGTGTCTTGTTCTTGACGTAGTTGAGATACTGAAGGTGACCTGCTGAAATGAAAATACACATTTGTAAAGTAACAATCAGATGATGGAGTTAACAGGACAGTGCTAACTCGTCCTATTACAATTAAAGGCATTGCACTGGATGCTTTAAATAATTTTCTATTTAAAATGAACAATTGTTAGAATATTTGCCACAATTATTTTTTACATTCAAATCATGGAAACAAAAAAACTTGGTACTACCACTACGAATATACAAAAATAAAATCTATATAAACAATACTCAAGGTCATTTTAATCAAGTAGAGAAAAAGAAAATTACATTTACTTACATAGAGCTAATTTCCCGCCTTCCAGACTATATGAGTTATATCTCTTGATATAGAGAATTTTGACATTATTTGCATATTACATTATTGGCATATTACGATAGATTACCTTGACCACCCTTGACGTGATGTGTTACGGGGTAAGATCTACCATGTTCACATATCCAGCTATAGCCAAATCATGATTATGACCATGAATACCCTCCTCAATATTTTTTCTTCTTTATTTTTGTTGTTGCCTGTTTTCCCGCCCGTTTTGTCACTATGAATGGGGTTCCAATTAATTGGTCTAGCGAAGCTAAATATTTAGGACTTCTGCTAGATCAAAAATTAACTTTTAAAAATCAAATTGAAGGCATTCAAGCCAATTTAACAAAATAATATATTGAGTGTCTATATCCACTTATGAACAGAAAATCAAAACTTTGTCTTAAGAACAAACTTTTGATTTACAAACAAATTTTTAGACCAGCCATTTCAGAGGTAAGCCAGCCTTGGGCTGCAAGCCTCTTTAATAAAGAAATACTTACTTGATACTTGATGGGCTACAGCTCTTCGATGAACCTACGCCGAATGGAGTATCCTTCTCCACTGGACTCGATCCTGGGCCAATCGCTTCCAGTCGCCCTGAACATTGAGCGCCGTCAGGTCCTCTTCAACTGCAAAAAGCCATCGTGTACGCGGCCTTCCACGAAGCCTACGCCCTTTTCCGGGTTCTCTACTAAATATTATCTTCGCTTGACGTTCTTCCGGCATACGAACAACGTGACCAGCCCACCGTAGTCTGCCGTGTTGTATAAGCTTGATAATATCCAGCCCTTTATACACCTGGTACAATTCGTGACTCATGCGACGCCGCCAGATACCGTTCTCCTGTCTACCGCCGAGTATTGTCCGCAGCACCTTACGCCCAAATACTCCGAAAGCGCTCCGATCATCCTCCTTTAACGTCCATGTTTCATGGGGGTATAAAGCCACCGGAAGAATCAGAGTAGTATACAGCGCGAGTTTTGTTTTCGTTTGCAGACTACGGGACTTAAGCTGGTTACGAAGTCCGTAATAAGCCCCATTTGCAGCTGCAATACGCCTTTTCACCTCGCGGGTAACATCATTATCGCACGTCACTAATGTTCCAAGATACACAAATTCTTCTACCACTTCAAATTTTTCACCATCCAGCACTATTTCGCTACCACCACCACTAATGAACCCACGTTGATTGCCAGCGACCATGTACTTCGTTTTGCTGGTATTGATCGTGAGTCCAATCCTCGATGTCTCCCTCTTAAAAGGCGCAAAAGCCTCTTCCACGGCACGGCGATCAATTCCGATAATATCGATATCGTCCGCAAATCCCAGGAGCATATGCGATTTTGTGATAATGGTACCGCTTCTTTGCACCCCAGCTCTCCTAATCGCTCCCTCGAGCGCTATATTTAACAGTAGATTCGAGAGTGCATCACCCTGCTTTAATCCATCTAAGGTAACAAATGACGTCGATATTTCATCCGCAACCCTTATGGGCCAAACACAATTGATACGTTTGCGTGCGTTTTGACAGTTTTGCCATGGGAAAACTGTCAAAACGCACGCAAACGTATCCATTGTGTTTGGCCCATTACACTTGATTCCTATCCGTCCAACGTTATACGAATCAACCGTATCAGTTTCGTCGGAAAACCATGTAATTCATTCCGTTTCACTGAATCGTACGCCGCCTTGAAATCAATAAACAGATGATGTGTCTGCAAGTTGTACTCCCGGAATTTATCAAGGATTTGTCTCAGGGTAAACATTTGATCCGTCGTTGATCGGCCCTCACGAAAACCTGCTTGGTATTCGCCGAATCTTCAAGCGGTCTCAATCTGTTGAACAAAATACGGGACATAATTTTGTACGCCGAATTAAGGAGGGTTATTCCTCGGTAATTGGCGCACTCCAGTCTGTGCCCTTTCTTAAAGAGAGGGCAAATGAGGCCGTCTAACCAGCTAGCAGGCATTTCCCCGTCTTCCCATATTTTCAACATAATATGGTGCAGAACTTCATAAAGCTGCTCACTGCCATGTTTGAGAAGTTCAGCCGGGAGCTGGTACTTCCCCGCAGCCTTATTATTTTTCAGCTCTTTAACAGCTTTTTTAACCTCCTCTAGTGTAGGTGACTCCACAGCTTGTCCATCGTCGCTAATATTTATTCTGTTAACCGATGCACCGTCACTTCCTCCATTCAACAAAGTCTCGAAGTGTTGCTTCCACCTGGCAGCCACTTCAGTTTTATCTGTCAGCAAATTCCCTTGTTGGTCGTTGCACATGACGGGAGATGGCGCTGTCTTTCTCCGCACGCCATTGACAGACTCATAAAACCTCCGCATATCGTTCTGCTACATTTTTTTCACTTGTTCTTCATATTCTTTCTTCTTCCTGCGGTGGGTTCGTTTTTCGGGTGCTCTTGTTTCCTTTTACCGATCTCTATTCGATCGGGTACCGACACCAACATCCGGCTTCTGGCAACGTTTTTCTCGTCTGTCACTCTCTGAAACTCCACATCGAACCAACCCGTCCTGGGTCGCCTCTGTGCAGTGTCTACCACTTCTCGTGCTGTTGTGCTCACCGCTTTATGGATCGACTCTCATAGATAGTTTATGTTGTCGCTAACGTTGATTGCACTTATCCGTTCGTCGAGCTTCTGGCGGTACTCAGCCGATACTCCTTCCACCGACAATCGCTGGATATTGTAACGCATCGTTCGCTGTGATCTTTCGTTCGATACAGTTGACAACCGTGATCGAATTTAACTGACAACGAGGTAGTGATCAGAGTCAATATTCTCTGAATGTTCGCAGATCCATAACATCCGAGAAATGGCGCCCATCCACCAGAACATGGTCTATCTGGTTGCAAGTTTCACCATTTGGGTGTCTCCAGGTGTGCTTTCGGATGTTCTTTCGTGCAAAGTAGGTGCTACTGATGGCCATCCCTCTGGCAGTAGCAAAATTTACTAGCCGTAGGCCGTTGTCATTGGTAGCGGAGTGAAGGCTCTCCCTACCGATTATGGGAGGGAAAAAGTCCTCTCTATCGACCTGAGCGTTGGCGTCTCCGATAACAATTTTCACGTCATGCTTTGGGCACTCTCCATAGGCTTTATCAAGACATTCATAAAACGTGTCCTTCACGTCGTCGGATTTATCGTTTGTCGGTGCGTAAACGTTGATTAGGCTGTAATTGAAGAATTTGCCCCGTATCCTCAAAACACAGATTCGTTCGCTAATGGGTTTCCACCGCATCACTCGCTTCATCTGCTTGCCCATCACTACGAAACCAACTCCATGCTCTGCTTTTTCACCGCCGCTGTGATAGATGTTATACTTGAATGCAGTGTTGGTCGTTCTCCGGATCTAGGCCATCGGACTTCTTGAATAGCAGCCACGTTCACTCCAACCTTCTGCAGTTCACGAGTCAGAAGGCTCACTCGTCCAGGTTCATTTAGGGTCCTGACATTCCAGGTACCGAGTTTCCAATCATAGTCCTTATTTCGTTGCCGGGTCGGTTGCCAAAAATAACGTTCTCTTTTTCTTCTATCTCCATTTTTCGTGGTATTTGAGAGGCTTCAGTAAGCTACCTTACCGGGGTCGCGTTACCTACATCGCGATGATGGGGCTGCCACCTTAGGTATAGCTGACGCGATACAGCATTTCGTTAATTAGCCGCTGGGTACCAGGCAGACGCTGTTTGAGCCGCACCTCCTGGTGAACAGACGCTCGAGGCGTACCTTCTCACTCTAGCTGATGTCAGAAGGACAACAGTGCCCAGGCTGCACTACCAGCTAAGTACACAACCCTTAAGGTTAACCAGAGCTCTGTTGGGCGCTCCTTCCTTGATGTCAACTCACCATTTTGCAATAAAGAAATAAAAATAAAAAAATAGGCCAGCTATGTTGTATGCTGTGCCAATAGGTGCCAATATGAACTATAGTTGCTGCAATATGTACCAGAAAGAAGGCACTTCAGAGGATTCAAAATAAAAATTTTGAAAATGATTCTGAAGTTGCCTCCGTGGTATAGTACCAATAAACTTCATAGAATTTTGAATATTGAGACATTGCAACAAATGTCCAACAAAATAATTTCCAATTTTAGACAAAAATCGTTGCAATCTCCTATTGCAACAATTAGCTCCTTGTACCCTTAGTATAAATTAGGTTAAGTTTATATCTGTTTATATGGATTATATTAGGGATCCTACATTCAGAGATATGCGAAAGCGGCCATCTTGAGCCAATCGAGCATTGAGAGCTGTCAGAATCTGAGCCAAATGAACATTGTTATTGTTGCGGATTGAATGGTATTGCGATTGTAATGAAAAAGATTTTACGAAATTTTTTGTCGAATAAACAATTTGTTTTACATTGGCTAGTTAAAGTAGTCTAGTTTATGCATGGTACTTTGTTCATTTGCATTGCACTTTTATTTTGCACGGTTGGACGTTAGATAACGAAATCTGAAGATGCCATTATGCGCAAAGTCATGTTCGAGCTCCAACATTTTGCGCCACGGCAAGTGCTGGCAGCGTTTGTTTACAAAAGTTACAGCGTTGCTAAATCGTCTGGTAAAGTATTCGCACATCTCTTAATATAGGATCCGTAGTTTATATGTGTCGATTTTCCTGAGACGATCCCCACCAGTGCGTAAATAAATCCAAAATAGCAACCTCTATCATGACGCGAACTCGCACCGGTCGTTGGTAAACGGGTTTGGGAAATGTAAACGCAACCTTCGGTGAATAGCGAGTTGGCAAATTTAGCGACCCGCTCCAACCGTTGCCAAACCATCACACGGAAATAAAGAGTAACGCATAAATAAAAAATGTGCCACCTTCTGAAAAATTGTTCGGTTATTCATCATCAAAACCATTGTGATGGAGGTCAGTTTAGTTTGGATTTCAACTGATTGGCGGCGCTAGTGCATATGAAATAACCTGATAGGTTAGATATCTTGAAATCTGGAATTTTTAGAATATTGGCGTCTTCTACAAAATTGTTCGGGAGGTCAAAACCATCATGACGAAAACAAGTTTAATTTGAAATACAACCGCTTGGCGGCGCTAGTGAATTGGAAATAACCTAAAAGGTTAGATATTTCGATAGTTGAAATCTTAAGAATATTGCCGTCTTCTACAAAGTTGTTCGGATGATTAAAACCATCATGACGAAAGCAAGTTTAGTTAATAATACAACCGCTTGGCGGCGCTAGTGTATTGGAAATAACCTGATAGGTCAGGTATCTCGAAAACTGAAATTTTTAGAATATTGCCGTATTCCACAAAGTTGTTCGGGTGGTGAAAACCGTCATGATGCAAGCAAGTTTAGCTTTAAACATAATCGCTTAGCGGCGCTAGTGCATAAGAGCATCATTACCGGTCGCGAGCATTTTAATCACCCGCGCAGCGCTTTCATTTTAGTTTCGTCACTCGTTTCCGTATCGGTCACTATTTTCGGCTCTCAATTTGGTTGCTGTATTCCGTACCGGTGACGTTTGACAGTTGACAGTTCATCAAATAGCAGCGCTCTTATCGCGCTACCAAATTTGGTCACCTGTCAGTCGCGCTACTGTTATAGCAGCGCGTTTAGTAGCGACCGGTAAAGTGTCAAGTAATGATACTGCGCTGCCAAACGGCTTAAACTCACCACCGGTAATCTTGCTCTAAGAAATAACCTGCTAGGTTAAATACAGGGGTTAGACAAAAAGGTTGGGATAGGCAAAATTTTGTCGAAGTTCAAATCTGTATAACTTTGCGTAGAATGATCCGATTTTGATCAAACTGGGACCCTCGGATGCGGAAACTAGTCTAGTATACTGACCCTATGCGAAACCTCTGATTGACACTTGGCCACCGGTGGTGTTCCGGGTTTTCCGAGGGTATGTTAAAAATGCATTTTTCTGCTGCTTGTCGTTTTATATGACGATTACTGCCATCATGTTTTATGCTTTCCCCAGAAACTAGAACTAATATGCTGACCAACGCTGGCTGCAGAACGAAAATCCGTTAGGTATACGCAGAGATATGGCCATTTTCGTGAAAACGATACGGGATTGGTCATACACCCTGAACAAATGTCACTTTTGCAGAACTTCCGGAACCTGTTACAAATTGGCCAAAGAGTCTTACAGTCCTCAAAATATATCTCAAGAGCACCTCCACGGGAGTCCCCATCTGGGTCCCTATCGCTATTTCCGGGCCCCTGATGGGGACCCACTTTTACACCGGAGGTATCTAAACGGGAATGTAAAATAAGAACGCAACTCAAAATTAGCCGTGAGTCTCCAAATTTAGCGCCCCATACTGAGTTGCTAAATTTTTATACAGGGTTGCTATTTTGTGAAACGTCACTTTGGTATTGATAAAAAATTGCAGAAAATCTGTTTTTTTTCAAAACAATTTCGACGTAAATTAAAAAACAAGGAGAATATTAATTTTTTTAACTAGTGCTCCAGTTCAACTCCGCGAAGAAATGATTACAGTAATGGATCAGCTATAATGAAAAGCGATGCGCACCGGCGCCCGCTAGAGCCCGAAATATTCATGGATTTCTCGCGAAAGTTATTCCAAGGGAAGGTCTTCCAGGAATGCCTCAGAAGGTTCCTTTAGTAATTGTTCAGTATGTTCTCCCGCAAAAGCTTCCTCCAGAAAAGCTCCCGCAAGTTTATCTTTTTTGTCGTTCATTTAAAAATGATTTGTTTTGGAAAATCATCTTGGATCCCTCTGGGAGTTCCCCAGCAATCTTTGTGTTCTTTTAAGAATCTTCCCAGAATAGTTTTAGCATTTCTTCCAAATTCTCTCGGGATTTTATTTATTGGAAAAGCCCTATATATTTTTTGTGGTTTCATTTGAAAACTCTCCGGATTCTTTCGGAAGTTACAATTTTTTTCTCCGAGACATCCTTCAGAGAAAAAACTGTGGAAGCATTCCTCCTTGAATTTGTCAAGAGATTCTTGTGGGAAAATTGGTGGCAATTTCATGAGGAATTTCTTCGACTGCAAGTATAAATCCCCGGAAGAAATTCCAGAGGGAGTAACGGTGAAAAAAATTACTACAACGGGTCTTCAGCTAGCCTTGGGATCAAAAGCGTAGAATTGCCCTCCGGAGATGGCGAGTTGTATTCCCGATTCGGTCAAGGATGCTTTCGAGTATACCTATATGGGCTCCATGGGCATAGTTGTCAGTTGTCACACAAAATACATACGCATGCAATGGGGGGCACAGAAAAGCTTTAAATTAATAACTGATAAAATGCTAATAGAATACTAATTTCAGCAGCTAGCTAAGTTCCAGTTGAAATGTAGAGCCATTGAAGAAGATGTTGACTACTTTTAGCAACGCCCGGTGAAAACTCAATATGTTTACGAAGTCGCTATACCTAAAACAAAAACCACCGGTGGGAAGATGGGGCGCTATCCTAAAATAGCACTCGGGACGGAGCGCTATAATGAGAATAGCGATGAGGACTCCCGTGGAGGTGCTCTTAATAAAGATCCTATATTCATTGTCTTAGGAAAACATGAATTTTGACACCCATATATGCATGGTTCCAGATCAGAGATGCCAGATTTGAAGACATGTCTTCAATTTGAAGACATTTGAATCTCTGTGAAGACATTTATTTCGTGAAGACATTTTGAAGACTTTTCAAAATATTTGAAGACTTATCTACTTATTTGAAGATACTTGAAGACAATCAATAAGCCAGCGTGAGAAAATATAATTTTATTTCTTACTTATAAATTCTGCGACTTCTATTACATATTATACAAAATAATTATACAATAATTATACAAGAAAAATACAAAAGTTATAATAGACGAGCTCGGTGGTCCAGTGGCTACCGCTTCTGCCTTATAAGCAGGAGGTCGTGAGTTCAATTACAGGCTCGTCCCTTTCCTACTTTGTATTTCTATAATAGTTCTTTCTGTGTTTCACGTTATATCAAAACGATTCCTACTGTTATAACCTTCCACCTCCAAAACCTCCCGTGGCACCTATGAGAGGTCGTAGAGTTCGAGTTCGTTTAAGTAGGTGTCTATCAAACCATCCTTCCCCTTCCTCAGCATTCGCAAGGACGTGGCCAGGACAGATCTCAACTATTGGAGAGTGCATTGCTTCCATGTAAGAGATAGTGATTAGTCCCAAATCAATATCTGTGGTAACGGATGAAAGTGATGCTACTCTCATACAATAGTCTTGGCTTGTATCACCTACGAATTTGTGCGAACTGCTAAATGCTAATGCTAATGCTAATGTTAAAAAAAATACAAAAGTTATTACCCAAGTAACCATGAAGCTATATAAGCTTGTAAAATATACAGCCCTAAAAGCTGGCTTAAAGTGGAAAAGGGCAGTTATAATACAGAATTAATGGTTCATTACATTGACATGTTGAAATAAAGCATCAGTAATGCATCGCTGCAATTGTAATGCTGATGTGGAGTATCGTTATCTGACAGTTGATAAATAAATGCAAGTTCACATCGTTAAATCTGATTTAATGCAATTAGCATTTAGAATGCCGGTTTATGATTGATATATGTGCAATATTGTAATGCTTGGTGTTACTTGGGTAGTTAGTCTTTGTCTCGGGCTTAGAATCTCAAACATAAAAATACATTCATACTAGCTGGCTGATAAATCCAACGCATTTTAGACCATATTCGCACTTAACTTTTAGTTGAGCGCTGATTAAAAAAATCCCGATGGCGTGTATGTAAAAAGGTATTTCGATCATTACATACATCGGAACGCAATGACCGATCTAATTTACGGCAAAAATAAATTGAACTCTTCTATGACTTGATTTAATCTATTCAACCGTTGAGCTAGAACCTGAACTTTTTCTAAATTCCTTCTGAATTCATTTGATCTTTTCGGTATTTCCATGTGACGTTCCTCTAAATATCCGACGGGAAACTCTTTGAATTTTCCGTGAATTTTTAAAAGAATTTTCTGTGAAAATTCCAAAGAATTTTTTGAGTAAAATAAGGAGAATTTCCGATGAAAATTATGAGCAAGAGAATTGAAATCGGAAATTCAGTACAAAATTTATATTTAATAATTTCCATAGAAAAGATATAAAGGAAATCCTCCAAAATTTAAACGGAAAATTCATCTTGATTTCCACAACTCCCACAATAAATCCCTTTTAATTTCCACAAGAAAATTGTCTCCATTAATATTCATAGTAAGTTCTTACGAATGTCGATAAGAAATAGGAAATTTTCAAGGTAAATTTCTACGGGAAAATCTCCCTAAAAGAAATTCAGAGGAAACTTGCTACACACTTTCGTTTAATTCTTCCTTGAATTCTCTTGATTATTCTTCTAGAAATATCTTTGAACATTCTTCCAGTATTTTCTCTGCAAATTCCTCTATGAATTTCTTCAAAAAATCGTCCTGGTATTCTTTCTGTAATCCCTCCAGGAAATTGTCCAGAAGTTTCAGTGATTTTTCCGAAAAATCCTCCAGGAATTAATTTGGAAGATCCTCCAGAAGTTCCTCCAGAACTCCTTCGGTAGTTCCTTCACGAATTCCTCCAGTAGTTCTTCTATGATTTTTTCCGAAAGTTTTCCCGGGATTTCAGCGGAACCTCCTCCAGGGATCCCTCCGGAAGTTCCTCCTCTGGAAGATCCTTTAAGAAAGTTGCCGAATGACTCTCCAAAAATGTCTCCGGAAGTATACTATGAAATTTATTTGGTATTTCCTCCAGGATTTTTTTCGGAAATTTCTGCAGCAACACCTCAAGAAGCTCTTCCATGAATTCATCCAGAACTACCTTCAAGAATTTCTCCATAAGTTCCGTCAGGAATTCCACCGGAAATTACTTCAGAAATTCATCAGGAAAATCCTTCAGGTATTCCCCCAGAAAAAAACCTCCGGAATTCATCCTGAAGTTTCTACGAATTTAAGTTCCTCCAAGAATTCCTCCGGAAGTTCCTTCTGAACTTTTTCCGGAAGTTCCTTCAGTAAATCCTTTGGATGTTCCAACAGGAATTCCTCGGGAAATTGGTTCAGGAGTCTTCCAGAAGTAATTGGAAGCTCCATCCAGAAGAAATTAGTATAAGTTATAAGAAGCTCCATCAGGAATTCATCCGGAAGTTGACCGAAAGTTCCTTCAGAAAATTCTCTGGATGTTTCTTCAAGTATTCCAGTTGATTCAAAAGTATTAGATTGCTAATGTCGTTCCTGTTCGCGTGACTAACATCTAGGTTACTTCGACCTGGCAGTACTACAAGTGGTCGGGGTTCAGCCAAATCACACCAAGCGCCAAAGAAAAATTACAGATTTTTCTGCTCAAACTTTCGTTTAGCAGATTTAATTGATCCCAAATCGTATCGAATATACATCAACCCCAAAACTGAGGATATCCTACTGCAAATGTATGCTTAAATTGATATGAAACTATTTCCGTTGTCCTTGTACGAACAAAATATCACAAGTCAGTCGAAAAGCCGCTTGGTGCGGTTTGGCTAAACCCCGACCAAGTGTCAAACCGATATGTTGGTGATGAAACCAAACATGCACTACAGCATGATGCGAACATTAATGCCAATTGAAGCTTGTTGAAGCATAACATGGCAAAATAATTTTATTGACTACAGCGCTTTAGCGTTCTAGTACTTATGCTTCTTCTAGTATTCCACAATAAATTTTGAATCCCAACAGGGTATTCTTTAAAAAGAAATTTGGAAGAATTCCACGTGAAAATTCAGTTAAAAAATCCGACTCAGTAAAAAATCCAGGGGAAACTCGTTATAAAAAAAATAAAAATTTTAAAGAATATTCTCTTGAATTCGCATGTTTAAAAAATAAACATTATTCCACATCAGTAAAATAAGGAGATTATTGAATTTACAAACCTATTGAATTTTAAAATTTCTCGCTGATAATCATAATTTTGATATTGAAGACATTTGAAGACATTTTTCAACGACTGTGAAGACATATGAAAATATCATCTGGCATCCCTGTTCCAGATGGTGCCAAAACCGGCCCCTCCTGGAAGACCCATGGAACCGGCTATAGACGAATCCAAGTAAAAATAAGAAGAAGACACATGACGGTGTTAACTTTGACAGATCCTACAGCACAGCATAGGGAGATCATTTTAAAATGCTTATAATAAATTCTAGACAAAATGTAATTAAAATCTGATTGATGTACGGTACGGAAAAAGTTCTAAATTACATATCTGGAAGCTTATCTCAATTTTTTGAATATTTTCCGAAAATGTATCTATCATACAGTTCGAAACTTTTTCCGTATCATACATCAATCAGATTTTAATTACATTTTGTCTAGAATTTATTATAAGCATTTTAAAATGATCTCCCTATGCTGTGCTGTAGGATCTGTCAAAGTTAACACCGTCGTGTGTCTTCTTCTTATTTTTACTTGGATTCGTCTATAAGGGTGGCAGTGGACACTATCATTCTAGAGTCCTACAAGAAGAGTAACGTCATGTGCCACGTTTGACAGGTCTCCTGCTCGTTTGGAACGCGCATTTGTATGGAACTGACAGACGATTCTGTTCCAATTCTGACACTTGACGACACTGTTATTATAGTCACTGTAAATATATCATTCTGGAAATGTTTCTGTGAACGTCTCATGAAAAGCTTTGCCCCATCGGCCCAATCCATTGACATTTTATTTACTGATGAGATTTCTGAAAATCAACATATCTGGCACCCCGGTTTGCGCGACTTTGCTTTGACAACGAACGGCAACGGCGCAAGACAGCAAAATTTTGTAATTCGCGACTACGAAGGTAAATGCTTCACGCACAGTCTGACAGTTCCTTATGGGATTTTACTGTGGAGGAACAAGAATGGGTGATTGGCGGCCATGTTTCACGCACAGTCTGACAGATAGCAATGAGATTTTGTCATAAGAGTGAGTAGAGGCATTACTTTCGTATTCGCGAATTTAAATCCAGCTGCAACGCTGCAACATCAGTAGTTCGTGAATCTGAATCACTCGGTTTCTTATCGCCTTTCATTCCTTTCATTTTGTGTTTAGCTGTAAGGCAGAAGTGATTCATTTAATTTTTCTCCGCTGATAACGCAGGCAAAACTATGGTAGTGTCGGAGGAGGAAATAAGTCAAAGAAAACTTTTGAAGGTACGTTTGTTTTTTTTTTTCATCAAATCTGGTGTATTGATCTAAAGTTTTTTGGATGTTGACAGCATCGTGGCCGGAACGTCGCATACCATTTTCAGCTTCCGGCTTACGTGCAAATAATACGCCGTCTGAATGCAGCTCCTCTGCTGGACCTGAACATGGTAACGCTTCTGGAAGCTTTGTTGGATCGGTTGCAAAAAATAGCAGATTTCAACAGCTATCGGCCACCGGATATTTCTGAGGTTGACCTTCGTCAGCAGAAAGTGGCTTTTACGTTTGGCTGTGGTTTTTGCAATGAAAAGGGTTTCAACGCCCGTCAATCTCTTGAACACGTTATGAATGTTGAACACAATCAATTGAACCACAGACAGATGAAGAAGCTTCAACGCTTCAAGAAGACCTCAACTGACAACTATCAGGAATTCCTTTTCAGAAGGCATGAAATGATGGGGAAGAATAACTTGCAACCGCATCTGCTGGATGGGTTGTTCGATTTCTATGTGATGACGAAGAATTTTCTTAAAATGACCACTCGCTACTTGTCGTCGTTGAGCAAGCTGGAATGGGCTCCATCGATAATTGTCGCGCAAGGGGTTCTCGATCTTTTGAACATGATCGATTTGTTGCTAACCAAATCAAAGTGCATTGAATCTGTTCCGCGATTCACGACGATACTGCAGCAACTGCTGCCTAGAAGTTATGTATTGCTTTACTGAAAACTTACTTTCACTTCCAAATAATCACTCTCCTTCCTCACTATTCACCTTGAACATCCTTACTTTTTTATTCTTACATTAATCACTTCATTTCTTGCACTTATCATTTATCACCTCCCCACAAGGAATTGATATAAGGAAACAATTTGAACTGTTAGAAAAATTAGTGTTCGGCCAAATTATTCTAAACCATACAATTTATGTGCATAACAAGGAAGACTGAGGTAATTAATAACATAAGTATTACAACAATATGATGCTGTTCAACAAACTGTTACGATAATTTACGTATTAATCCATTTGAAAGAAGTTCATATACTCGTGAGGTCAAAATCATGCTAGTTTTTGAAGAATTTTTCGTCACTTGATGAGAGGTAATGGTAGAAATTTTGCATTTATGAGTACTGTTGTGTAAACTGGCTGGTCATCGGGAGTGAGCACTGTCATGACACATGGAGGTTGGCTCTGAATGAATTGCTTTTATCTAATTATTCCTAATTGATACTTATTGGTAAATCGTCATGTACTGTGTTCAGGAGAAAGAGAATGAAAGAGAGAATCGAGGTACATGGTAACCAGGTGTATTTAGAATACGGTAGTCAACCCGTCTGAACTGCGGGATAATGGTGAATTTGAGAAGGCTAGGGTAATGAGCTTGAGAACTATGTGCGTTAGTTGCATCATGGCGACTGAATTTGGTGTTCTGGCCATCCTGCAAAAACCTATGATGGAATTTTGTTTCTAATTCCACATCTGGTAGCATTATCAACACAACTATTTTCAACCACATGAGAAAAATGTTAATTGATCTGGAAATCGATTTTATTGAATTTTTGTCAATCATAACTTTTCTATTTTTGCCGTTCTGGTTATAGGATGCAGAAAGTTCATAGAATAAGAAAATGTTTTCGATTTTTTGATCATATTTTTTGGGAACTGTGGAACTTCTGAAGCAGGTTAGTCACCATCAACGGGCCACCATTTATGGATGCTCTCCTCCCTTTGGACCTTTTTTAACAATATATTGTCATCATAATAAACTTTTCTAATAACAATCAAAAATTTCAAGCCACGTGCTTTCATATAACCGAGAAAAAATAACATGGTATGATTTTGAGCTCATTTGGTTGAAGCCCTTATGAAATAGGGGAACTGTCCCTCACTGAACAATATTCATCATATCGAAATAAAAAAATACTATCACCAATTTCGTTGCTTCTTTCTGTCAACGCGTACTCACTGCTGAAAAATGACAAAAAATAAGAAACAAATCAATTGGGATGAATATCGGAGCCAAGTGAGACAAATCTGAGCAGTTCCTATATCATTATCATAGAAATACTGATTTAACCCATAAGGCGTTAATTAATTGGAAAAGATTAAAAATATATTTGTTTACGGTACCAGTTAGTCTCGTTCTACTTGGAGATTACGGTGGGGATTAAAGTGCAAGTGCTACTCCACTCTAACCCATTTCTCCTTCGACTGGTGGGAATGTTGAACTCACGCTATCAATCTCTAAATGATACCAAATCGCGCTGAGCTGAGTGGACCATCATTTTAAAGCTGGCGGCTTGCGCCATCCGTTGTTCTCTACACAATCCAAATCATTTTTCTGAAATTCTCAGTCAATTTAGATTTATTGCTACATTGGTGAAATTTTCCCTCCGCTTGATTACGCTTTCGCAAAATTAATTATTTTGTCTTTTGTGTCGTTTTCTAGGGAATCAGTTGTCGCAAGCATTTCATAATGAAATCGTTATGACATCAGCACCAGACCTGATCGCCACTGAATCCAGCAGCAGCCAGCTGTTTTCAACCAATCTGAAACAATAAAAATACGAATCAGGGCAGACGGCCAGCAAAAGGTGATTGAATCGTTGTTCAGTAGATTACTATCTCAATCTCTGACGCGACACACATGATGCCCAAAAGCGAAAATGAATTGTCTGATGAAAGTGAAATGCGTCGTTGAAGTATATAAATAATAAGGAAAATTGAGTGGCATAGGCCAAACAAGGAGCAATTAACTGAGAATCGTAAATACGACGTCCATGGTTCGCCGTTCGTTTTCCGATTAATTGCTCGATCTTTGTATACACAACGGAGAAAAAACAGGAAATCAATGCCACTATTTAAAAATGAGGGCCAATGGATAGTTTATGAAATTTTATTAAATACTATAATTCCACATCCATTAGCATGAATTGAAAGAGTTATTAGTAAATTGTAGTGTCCAAAAAGATATTGACTCTAAATTTCAAAAATTCTTCAAATAATATTTTTTCAACACAAATTTATAAAATCTCAATCGGTTTTTATATGTTTCCAATGTGTAGTGGTGTGTACAACCTGTTGTGTGACATCGTGCAGCACTTGCCTGCTATTGGTATGATTCTTCGTCCAGATAAAGAGCGAAAGTGAACAGAGAAGAAACAGTTGGAGCGAAGGTAAGTTCTAGGTATCTGCACCCCACTCCCCACTGCGCAGATCAACACAAAGATCATCATTCACTCCCCTGTCGTCCGGTGGTGGTGGTGGCGGCGGCGTTTCGGCAGACGATATAGCGTTCACTCGCATCGGTCTGAGGAAATTAGTGCCGCCAAGTGCTGCTAATAAAGTGCTCACGTGGGATCTTCATACGCGTAGCTTGCTAAGAGGGCCACGCGCGATGGGAATGATCTTCCGTCGCTTCCCACCGGGCAATACATCTGCTCTACTTCCATCCGCCAGGCTGCGAAGCGGTGTTGCAATTGCGACCACCACTAGTAGCGTCATACCGAATACAAACGGTAGAGAACAGCAGCAGTAATTCTTACTTTCCAGTAGGTGTGCAACTCATGGCCGGTAGCCGGGTCGCATCGTGACATCAATAAAATTATGTTTGTGGTGTTTTAATTGCGGCTTTTAGTCAGCATTGTTGACTAGGTTAGTGCTTCAGAAAGTCATCAACCAGGCAAACAGCATGCAAAATTAGTACTTTTTGTTCTTTATACCTACTTCTGAGACCGGAAATAGAAAAGTGAACAGGGAACTTCAGGTATTTAAATTAATTATTTGTTAGTTAAAACAAAATGACAAACTGAACTGTTATCTTCGTCACTACAACTGCAGTGAGGAATGTGCTCATTAATGAAGAGAGTTATTAGGTTTCACTCTGTTACCCAATTGCCATTCATTTTTATGCGATTGATTGAATCAACAACCTATTACAGAGTAATGTAGTATGCAGTAATACACAAACCGTATTACCACTCCAGGCCGCTATCAACAGGTTCTCAATCATCGTCAAATGGCGTCACCAGCGTTGAGCAGCGACTCTATTTATGAGTATATAGGGTAATGATATGTTGTTCTGGAGGCTCGCCTCATATGCAGCTGAAACTAACGGAATGAAATGTGATTTTATAGAACCCAAATATTGAGTAACATATTTGAACGGAAAAACGGTTTTTTGCAGCCTCAGCCGAAAATGTCCTTTCCCTATATACGCCGTTCCCACTTATGGAGGTGGCTTTTTTCGGCTCACCTCTCATTGGCACGCTGCGTTTTTGTGATATGTTTTCCCGTAAATTGCTTGAAACCAACCTTCCGCTAATGCTTCGGTGTGGCACAAATTATAGTGTCATCCCGCTGCAGCAGAGCGTGAGCTCTTGTTAAGGCAATGTTTGGATACATCTGTAGATTGTGCGGGTGTATTAAATTTAATGATTTTTTCTTCCACTACAAATGAGATATTTAGTTGGAAATCGTTTGTAAGCTTATGAAAGCAGTTCCACACAGCCACGGAGTGTAATTGTCTATGAAAATGTCAAAAAAAGCAACCATGGACTGCAGATTTTCTACCTAACAGAATCACACTTGTCATAAGACGAGGCAGTTTTATCAAATTTAATTCCACTCCGAAACATACTGAAAACCGCAATTCGTGATAGTACTCAAAATTGCCTAATCCACAATAGGAACGCATGTATCAGTTGTGGCACTATTCTCAATTTTGGTTCCTATTATGAATACATACTGTTTTCTTATATTGGCATATATGACCACTAAGCGACAACTGGTGCAAAGGACGACCAAAATTAGGCAAAATCATTTTTTACATTTATGGTTTGTTTGATTAGGAGGAGATTAAAAGGGATTTCATTGTAAATTATTTTGAGAATTCCCTTGGAAATTATTCAGGAATGTATTAAGATATACAAAATTAGTAAGGATTTCACTATGCATTTCTTGGAGGAACTTCCGATAGAATGTCTGGGTAAATTTTCTAAGGAATTTCAAGAATGGCTGAACGAATTTTCGTATGGATTTAAAAAAAAAAGTCTGAGACCGATTACATGTGCGTGCGCGAACGCGTCCAAGACAAAAGAATTTCTCTTGCTGATATTCTGCTTTACGAGTGCTTGAACGCGTTCCGCATCGCTCGACGCGTCAGAATGTCATCGCCCTAAAGGGATTTGTGAAGGATTTTTGCCAAAGGAATTTTCAAAGGCCAATGGATTTTCTTAAAGGTATTTGAACGACTTGCACAAAATAATTCCAAAGTTCAAAGTGAATGTGAAATGAATTCCCGAGGCAATTCTATGGATATTCAAGTTTTTCCTTCCGAATGTGTTTCTAAAAACCCCAATAACAAAAGAATATCCGAAGTCATTTTTTTGTAGTGATGCTTGATTTCATCATCTACATCGGTTTAACACTTATAATACCGGTACAGGCGTAGGTCCAGGCAAACTAAAAGTTTAGTCACGAGGGGAGCGACATTAGGAATCTCGGTTAACGTTGCAAGTGTTAATGTACGTTAGGCATAAAGGATGTTAAGTATAAATGCCCCAAAACAGCCCACAACATAATTATGCCTATTATCCATTACGCCTAATGTTATGCCTAAGGCTAAGGTCCGTTATGCCTAACACCGTGGACCTAGGATTCTCATGCTATTTCATCAGCTGTGTTTACGAAGGAATTTTTGAAAAGGAATTTCCAATAGATTTTTTGTTAGAATTTATTTATTTATTACCAGACTAAGGCCGGAGTGGCCTGCGCTGCACTTAAAAGTCTTCTCCATTCAGCTCGGTGCATGGGTGCACTTCGCCTACCAGGCAGTCTGCGGAGGATCCGCAATCGTCCTCCACCTGATCGATCCACCTTGCCCGCTGTGCACCTCGCCTCTTTGTTCCTGTCGGATCGTTGTCGAGAACCAATTCACCGGATTACTGTCCGACATTCTGGCTAGTGCCCGGCCCACCGCAGTCTTCCGATTGTCGCGGTGTGAAGGTGGATGGTTCTCCAACAGCTGTACAACTCGGTTCATTCGCCTCTCCACGTACCGTCCGCCATCTGCACCCCACCTAGATGGTACGCAACACTTCCTTCGAAAACTATGCGCGTTGGTCCTCCGAGCATCGTCCAGGTTTCGTATCCGTGGAGAACTACCGGTCTAATGAGCGTTTTGTAGATAGTCAGTTTGGTACGGCGGCGAACTCTATTCGATCGGAGCGTCTAGCGGAGTCCAAATCCTCCACGAGCATCGTCCAGGTTTCGTGTCCGTGGAGAACTACCGGTCTAATGAGCGTTTTGTAGATAGTCAGTTTGGTACGGCGGCGAACTCTATTCGATCGGAGCGTCTAGCTGATTCCAAATTACGTACGATTTCCAGCCACTATGCATCTTCGAATTTTTCTGCTGGTATCGTTATCGGCGGTCACCAGTGAGCCCAAGTACACGAATTCTTCAACCACCTCGATTTCGTCCCCACCGATAGAAACTCGTGGTGGGTGGCTTACATTGACCTCTCTTGAGCCTCTTCCTATCGTGTATTTCGTCTTCGACGTGTTGATGACTAGTCCAATCCGTTTAGCTTCGCTTTTCAGTCTGATGAAGGCTTCCTCCATCCTCTTAAACTTACGTGCATTGATATCAATGTCGTCGGCGAAACCAAATAACTGGAGACTTCGTGAAAATCGTACCACTCAGGTCAATCCTCGCCCTTCGTATTACTCCCTCCAAAGCGATGTTGAATAGGACACGAAAGACCATCATCTTGCCGTAAACTCTACGCGTTTCGAAGGGACCTGAGAATGCCGCTGAAACTCGAACTGCGCACATCACCCGATCCATCGTCGCCTTGATCAACCGTATCAGTTTATCCGAAATCCGTTTTCGTGCATTAGCTGCCATAGATGGTCCTGATCGATTGTATCATATGCGGCTTTAGTCGATAAGATGATGTGTGGGCACGTTATTACGGCATTTCTGCAATACCTGACGTATGGCGAACACCTGGTACTGCTCCACGAACTCTCTTGCAATTGGTGTTAGTCGGCGGCATAAAATTTGGGAGAGTACCTTCAAGGCGGCGTTCAGCAATGTGATTGCGCGGTGCCAACACTTTTTTGTATAAGGGACACACGACACCTTCCATCCACTCCTGCGGCAGAACCTCATCCTCCCAAACCTTGGTAATCACCCAGTGCAGCGCTTAGCCAGTGCCTCACCACCGTGTTTTTAAAGCTCTCCTGGATAGGTCAACCCAGGGCTTTGTTGTTTTTCAGCCGGCCGATCTCCTCCTGGATTTCCTGGAGATTCGGAGCCGGAAGTCGCATGTTCTGCGCGCGTCTCCTGGTTCATTACCATACCGCCACAGTTGCTCCATATCGCCATTCAGGTGTTCTTCGTAGTGCTGCTGCCACCTTTTGGATCACCTCACGCCTGTTTGTAAGAAGGTTCCCGTTTATGTCCTTACACATATCGGGCTGTGGCACGTGGCTCTTACGTGACCTGTTAAACTTCTCATAGAACTTTCGTGCATTATTAGCGCGGGTACAGTGTTCGTCTCATCACGGTCTTGATCTTCCTTCTGGCGCTTTTTCCTCCGGAAAATCGAGTTTTGTCTGTTCCGCGCCCGTTTGTATTGCGCCGTTCGCCCTCGTGCGGTGTTGCAGCAATCTCGCCCAAGCTGCGTTTTTCTCCTCCACTAACTGCTCATATTTGCCGTCATACCAGTCATTTATCTAATCCGGAGTCACCGTGCCAGTGCAGCGGTTTTCGGTGCTTCCAATGGCGGATCGAATATCTCCAGACATCTTCAAGAGATGCGCGCCTAGCCTCTCTTCCGTGGGAGTGCACATCCAGCTGCTGCGCGTAGTCTTGGGCTAGTCTACCGTCTTACAGCTGCCCAATGTCACGCGGCGGACAACCCCGACGCGTATTGTAAACCGTCGAGAGTTTGAGCGCAGACATACTGCAACGAGGTAGTGGTCGGATTCAATATTCGCACTGCGGTAAGTGCGTACGTTCGTGATGTCGGAGAAGAATTTACCGTCGATTAGAACGTGGTCGATTTGGTTTTCCGTTACTTGATTAGGTTATTTCCTTGTGGATTTTTTGTGGGGAAGAAAGTGCTTCGGACTACCATTCCGCGGAGGCTGAAAGTTTCTGCATCGTTGGCGTTGTCGTTCGATACGGTATGCAGACATCGTCCGATGACCGGTCTATACATTTCCTCCCTTCCTACCTGAGCGTTCTATCACCGATGACGATTTTGACGTCCCGCAGTGGGCATCCATCGCTATGTCTGCTCCAGCTGCATAGAACGCTTCTTTCTCGCCGTCGGGGCACGTTGATGATTATGTGAAGAAACGCCCTTTTATCCTCAGCTGCCATCCTGGCTTGCCATCCAATCACGCGTTGGCGCATCTTTCCAGCACTATGAAGCCGATTCCCAGCTCGTTGATGGTGCCACAGCTTTGGTGAAGGTAGCCGTCCGATGCCACGATTTTCCCACACTTTCTGTCCTGTCCAGCAGATTTCCCGCAACGCTACGATGTTAAGTTGGGGATGTAATTCATCGTAGATTATCCTGTCGCAACCTGCGAAGCCTAGCTACTTGCAGTTCCATGTTCCAAGCTTCCAATCGTGATTCTTCATTCGTCGCCTCGGTCGTTGCCGATTGTATTTTCTTAAGTAATTCATGAGAAAAAATGTAGTAAGGCCACCAATGATTTCTTTTGAAAATGTTTTCGCAATATTTACTTGTTTGAATCCGTTATTTCGCTGCTAAAATCTATATATGGGACGTTTGTTTTTACCTGAAAATTAATGTAAAACACCTGGAAAAAACCTGGAGAAATCAGGTATTTTTGTTTTTACAGTAGACAGCCTGCTAGAATGCAGCATTAGTTTTCTTATCGACAAAGATTAATAAAGAAAAAGTAATCATGCGCCCTAGGTAGTAGCGTATGTGTATGTCGCAGAGAAGCAAGTATGGCTGGTTAGTGCAAGTTTCCGCCTTATTCTTAGCGGAACACTAAAAAAAAGTCACTAAAAAATCTTCAGCACAACCAAACTTTTCTTCGTACCGTAGAGTGTCATGCATTAAGCATTGATTCTAGAGCGCTACAATCAAAATTAACCTGGTACAATCATTTTGTGCAATCCGCGTAATCATAACCAAATAATTGCTAAATTATCCAGTGAAGTGCAGCCTCCTGAGCTCAAATAAATAACACGATTTTCAGGCACACCACTCAAACGGAAGCAACTGCTGTTTTATGTTTCACGTATGGATGAGTTTTGCATTGCTTTCATTGAGTGATGGGCCCTTAAGAACGCGAGTAGATTTAAATTTGAATTCAGAGGCTTTACTTAACTTATTGTCTATCCGGAACAAATTTAGTATGTAGCTTTTTATACGAAGTTGATTTTTCTCCAGATACATGCAATAAAATTTCGAAGAAAGTTCGGTTTGGAAGTGCCGACTTCGAATTCTAATTTGGTGCTACGCGACAATACGTTATTATCGAGTCTCGATAATAATTGAGTTGATTCATCTTTATCGTAACAACCGAAGCGTTGAGCACAATAAACTTTTTCGGCGATAACGATAAATGAACGATTAACAACCCTGATCTGGATTAACATGTAATTTATTGGCGTTACGGGGCCTCCAAAAAACGCATGCTCCACAGATAGACACTTTGTTTGCTCTCCGGCTTCTTATAACTTTACCACAGATTGAGCACTATCAGAAAACAGACGTCTTATTTGGAATCGTATCATATTGGTACAAAAAAAACATCTGTTCGCGATAAAACAGTTAAACACTCATATTCGTACTCATGCGCGTGTCTATCGCCGTGGAACGAACATACGACCATTGGGTAGTATTTACACGACGTGCGCTGTCCGTCTGGTGTCTGGTCTGTCTGGCATGACGGTTAATTGAGCTTTCTGACTGCGCGCAAACCAGCAGCTTACAACGCCACGAAAATCGTCACGTTCGTTTGTAGGTCACTTGTTAGTTGAGCCGCTGAAAGCGGTTCATTTCCGCGGTTGTTGAGAAGGTCGTTCGGATATTTCCAGTTTTTGGTTTGTTTTGACTAGTTCTGACTAGTTAGCTTAGTGGCACAAACTTAGTGAAGGAGGTTAAATTGTTTAAGGTGTTTCGATCGGTGAATAGATTGGGATTTCAAACTGCGAATGACATATAGTAGGAACAGATATTTTTATTCACTAGGTACTTTGTACCACAAACATTTCAAACACAAAATGTATAATTACGAGAAAGCTAATAATTACAGAAATGTGCAATATTCACGACTAAGACCATTTTACTTTTATTTATTTTTTTAGCTCCACGTTCCTACTGAAATTCACGCAATTCTTACTAGCATTTAAATTGTAGGCTTCCTATGACTGCTATTGCATGAACTCTTTCGCGGAAATCACAAACGAAACTTTGTCCGAGAGTCGTTAATCTTTTACTCAAAAAAAAAAAAAAAATTAAACTGGACCACATATTGGACTTGCTTTCTTCGGATGGTCAGTCCAACGCATGAGCTAGTAACGCTAATTTGTATCTCGGTATAGTTT
The DNA here is from genome assembly GCF_024139115.2 of Armigeres subalbatus. NCBI lineage: Eukaryota > Metazoa > Arthropoda > Insecta > Diptera > Culicidae > Armigeres > Armigeres subalbatus. The sequence goes on from NC_085140.1 coordinate 119,417,061, forward strand.
TTTGCCTTTCTCGTATAATATATATACGTAAAGGCTATATATCCGTTCCAAAAACAAACTTTTTATAGATGGTCTGGAAACCTATAGTGCAATATACGAATCGACTCAGCTCGACGAACCGGTTCACTCGCAACAAGTTTTATTTAACGGGGAATCCTGTCCTTTTGTTTCCTATTGAAATTGAGCCAGATCAGACTATGAGATCAAATGTAATAGCCAAAATACGATTTGAATCGAAAACCTCAAAATTTCAAAATACCATTCAAGTTTTCAGTACATGTATCTTACATGCATCTAATGTACAAGAAAAGCACAAACACGCCAATGCTAGGAAAATTACTCATAGTTTTTAAGTTTCTTTTTTATACCATTGCAAAATTTGTTTTTGAACATCGTTCGATAAATGTGTGGTACGTGGAGAAGACGAATGAACGACGAGTGGTATCAGCTGTTGGAAGAACCTTCCATCGTCTACACCGTAAAAATCGGACGACTCCGGTGGGCCGGGCACGTAAGCAGAATGTCGGACAGTAATCCGATGAAAATGGTTCTCGACAACGATCCAACGGGAACAACGAACGGTGGTGGATCGATTGGGTGGAAGACGATTTGCGGACCCTCCGTAAATTGCGTGGTTTGCGACGTGCAGCTATAGATCAAGGTGAATTGAGAAAACTTTTCTGTACTGCACAGGCTACTCTGGCCTTAGTCTGAGTAAATAAATATCAACAAAATTGTCATAACATTTCTCGCTACATTCAAAATTTATTTATTATTATTATAATTCTCCGAGATGAATATAGAATGGATTTGATCATTTTTCAAATGTATGTCTAGTATAATCAATTACAATTAAAATTAAGTCACACAAACATTTGGTATATTATTTCCAACAATGTCAAACCATAACACCTTTGGTCTATTTTTGTTCATATCAACACACCATATCCTTCCCTCGTCGCTCTTCCATTCAGATGATCAATCGATGCACTTTAGCTTCCTCCCAGAGGCAATACAACTGCGACTGTCTAAAGAGCAAACTGTCGTCTGTATAATTTACGACGGCTATTTAAATACAAAATAAATGGCGACGATATTGCTGCAACGTTACTCTATCTATATACAATGTATCGAATTGTTCGGTGGAAATGCAGTATCGAGAGCACTTCCGTTGTGTTTGAATAAAGACACCATATTGTACTATTTCCGAGCCGACCCATGTGACAGCTGCCGTCGTTGGCCTCAACCGGCAATCGGCAATCTTTTCATCGACTTCACCGCCGAATAAAGCGCCACGACGGATGATGTGCTCTATCAATTATCGTTATTACACTAAGCGGGCAACTATTCCCGCCGATGGCCAGGGTGACATCGAAAATGCAACCGTTTGTTTGTCTGGTTTGGCCTACGTGAAATCTCCGTATAATGAAGGAAATAACCATTTTTCGATACACCATCATCAACGACATTGAACGTGACTTATCAGTGGCCTACTAGCTAGCATTAATGTCACATTATTGTTCGAAATCAAATGAAATTTGTGCTGCGTATAGTGAATTATTTTTAATTTCAAATTGGGCATTCTGATTAACTATCGTTTGTCGGTACAGTGTGGATTCATTTACTAATTACTAATTTCCGTTACCAACAACAGTGCATTCAACATATCAAAGAAAGTAATTTTCATCGTGTAATTATACATCATTGTTCAATGGTAAAACTATTTCTGAACAGTTGAACTAGATGAAAACGGGATTATGGTTTATACAATCAAAAATCACATCAATTACAAACAATAATTTTTCTTATCAATAATGTAGGCTTTCTAGGCATGGTTTGACTTGTTAACGTACTAACCCAATGACAAATAAATAATAAATAGTAAAATTTATATGTTTATGTTTATATAGGTTTTTTCAGCATTTCATGCCTGTAAATAATATTCAATTTAGGCGCTGCTGCCAGTGGTACAAACTACCATCACTATCAACTACCATGTTTCATTTAAACTAGAGTTTGCTTTTGAAGTATATTACGTTGAAACTAAGTCATACTCTGAACAATTATTTATTTCAATCACTGCTAAATGCCTATCTACCGGGAATCCATCACCTAACATGGACATCAATTAACAATGTTCTGATTACTCGATGTGAATATGTACAGTATGTGAAAGACTGTAGTAGAAAATGATTAGGGTAACTTTATTTCTAATGAATCTTGTCGAGCATTTCATAACCGAAATGATAAACGGTTGTGATTATAGCACTAAGGGCCATAGTTAGACCAGTAATCAATTAAACACCTCATCAAACTTCTTGTACATAAATTGAAAATATGTTCGAATGAAATCCCGTCTACAAACCTTTGAACTAGGGTCTCTTAAATACTTGCCGGATAATAGAGTGCATCCATTTACCCGTATCTCACTTTTCCCATCTCCGCTGCCATCTGATTAAGGTCTTCTGATGAACTATTGCGAAAAATTTATCAAAGGCATTTGTCGCCTTCCTCAGCGCTCATCACAGTCAGGAGACTCCATTCATCAGTAAAATATGGAACAAAGTAAAATATTTTTAATTTTTACTCAGATCAGGACCGTTGTGGCTTGTGTAGACATAAAAGTCTTCTCCAATCAACAAGGTTCATGGTTACACGTCGCCAGCCACGCAGTCTGCTATAGGGTCCGAAAATCGTCTTCCACCTGATCGATCCACATTGCTGGCCTGCGCACCTCGGCTTCTTGTGCCGGCCGGTCGGATCGCTATTGAGAATCATTTTCACCGGGTTATTGTACAACATTCTGGCTACGGGCCCGGTCCATCGCAGTCTTCCAATTTTCGCGATGCGAACGATGGATGGTTCTCCCAACAGTTGTTGCAACTCGTGATTCATTCGCCTCCTTCATGAACCATCTTCCATCTGCACCCCGCTATAGATAATACGCAACATTTGTTTCCGTAAAGAACTACCAGTCTAATGAGCGTTTCGTAGATAGTCAGTTTGGGACTATGTCCAAGAGCAGCAGGGACTATGTCCAAGGGCTTAATGATCCCTCCCCAGGCCAATTGCTGACATACATGACATACTGATGCGTCGAGCGATGCGGGGGCGCCCAAACACCTGTAAAACAGAATATCAGCAAAGAGAAATTCTTTTGTCTTCGACGTGTTGCGCACGCACACGCGTGAGTATGTTATTGGTCATTGTCATCTTTTATTTTAGCTTCGCCGCGTCGCGGCAAGCGTAGAATAAAAAGATGATAGCAGCCCGTTCCTTCAAAATAGAAAGTGGTTCCATTAAAACGCGAGGTGGAACAACATTGGATTCTGAAAGTTCGTCCTTAAACTTCTATAAAAGCTGCATGTATCCACACGGTTCCGCCAGAAATCGTGTGCCCAGAGCGCACACGCTCATGCCCCGGTGTTAGGTGGGACACTAATCAGACCTGACACGACGGCCCTCCGACGAGACAGAAGATTTGCGCAAACCCAATAAGATTAGGGCGTAGGTACGAATGAACGTGTACCAAACCGTGGGCTGCTATGGCAGCCTATAATCACGAAGCACCTAAACGACTTTGAGCGTTGAGCGCCGTTGAGCTAGGGGTGGTGCAGCGTCCGCTAATTCAAAGTCGTTTATTATTATTATTTATTTATTCAGACTAAGGCCCAAGTGGCGTGTGCGGTATATAAGAGTCTCTCCATTCGGCTCGGTCCATGGCTACACGTCGCCAACCACGCAGTTCACGGAGGGTCCGCAATTCATCTTCCACCTGATCGATCCACCTTGCCCGCTGCGCACCTCGCCTTCTTGTGCCCGTCGGATCATTGTCGGAACCATTTTCACCGGGTTACTGTCCGATATTCTGGCTACGGCCGATGGTTCGAACGTGAACGATGGATGGTTCTCCCAACAGCTGATGCAACTCGTGGTTCATTCGCTTCCTCCACGTACCGTCCGCCATCTGCACACCACCATAGACGGTACGCAGCACTCTTTCGAAAACCTAAGTGCGCGTTGGTCCTCCACGAGCATCGTCCAGGTCTCGTGTCCGTAGAGGAACCGAGCGTCTAATGAGCGTTTTTTAGATAGTCAATTTGGTACGGCGTACGTAGTACGTACGTACGATTTCCAGCCACTATGCGTCTCCGAATTTCTCTGCTGGTATCATTTTTGGCATTCACCAGTGAGCCCAAGTACACAAATTCTTCTACCACCTCGATTTTGTCACCACCGATGCAAACTCGCGGTGGGTGGCTACATTGTCTTCTTGAACTCCTTCCCACATGTACTTCGTCTTCGACGTGTTGATGACTAGTCCGATCCGCTTGGCTTCCTCTTCAGTCTAATGTAGGCTTCTCCATCTTCTCAGTTACGTGCCATAATATCTATGCGTCGGCGAAGCCAAATAGCTGGACGGACTTATTGAAAATTGTACCAGTCGTGCTGCTCTCCCTGCTCTTGTATTACCTTCCAAAGCGATGTTGAATAGTAGACACGAAAGACCATCACCTTGTAACCCTCTGCGCGTTTCGAAGGGACTCGAGAATGCCCTGAAACTCGAACTACGCACATCACCCGATCCATCGTCGCTTTTCAACCATGTCGTTTATCCAGAAATCCGTTCGTGCATTAGCTGCTATAGCTAGTCCCCAGCGATTGTATCAGCTGCTTGGTCGATGATTAGATGCTGTGTGGGCACGTTGTATCCGCGGCATTTTGCAGCTTACTGGCGAATGGCGAACACCTGGTCCGTGGTGGAGTGTTCGCCCATAAAACCCGCCTGGTACTTCCCCAGAACTCCCTGCAATTGGTGCTAGTCGACGGCATAAAATTTGGGAGAGTACTTGTAGGCGGCGTTCAGCAATGTGATTGGGCGGTAGTTGCCTAATCCAGCTTATCGCCCTTGTAGATGGGCACACGACACCTTCCATCCACTCCTGCGGCAAAACTTCTTCCTCCCAAATCTTGGTAATGACCGACCCAGTAGCGCTCTAGCCAGTGTCTCACCACCGTGTTTAAATAGCTCTCCTGGTAGTTGGTCAACCCAGGGGTTTGTTGTTTTCATCCGGCCAATCTTCTTCTGATTCTGAGATCCGGAGCCGGTAGAATTATGTCCTGCGCGCGTTCTCCCAGGTACATCACCATACCGCCATCTTCGTCTGCCGTATCATTGGGCTAGTCTACCGTCTTGTAGCCGCCCAATGTTAAGCCGGGGCGTCCGACTTCGACGCGTGTTGTACACCGTCGAGAATTTTGAGCGCAGGCATACTGCAACGAGGAGTGGTCGGATTCAATATTCGCACTGCGGTAAGTGCGGAGTTCGTGATGTCGGAGAAGAATACCGTCGATTAGAACGTGGTCGATGTTTTCCGTTTCTTGGTTTGGGATCTCTATGTGGCCTTGTGAATAGTTTTGCGGTGAAAGAAGGTGCTTCGGACTACCATTCGGCAGGAAGCTGCGAAGTTTATGCATCGTTGGCCTTTATCATTCAATACGGTGTGCAGACTGTCCGGTCCGACCGGTCACTATACATTTCCTCCCTTCCTGTACGTTCATGTCGGCGATGACGATTTTGACGTCCGCAGTGGGCATCCATCGTATGTCTGCTCCAGCTGTGTGTAGAACGCTTCGGGTCTCCCTTCGTGTGGGCAGTGCACGTTGATGATGCTATAGTTGAAGAAACGACCTTTTTCCTCAACTTGACATCTCTGCGTTGATTGGCTGCCACCCAATCACACGTTGGCGCATCTTACCCACCACTGAAACCGGTTCCCAGCTCGTTGGTGTGCCACAGGTTTGAGAAGGTAGCCGTTTGATGCCCGCTTTTCCACACTTTCTGTCTTGTCGCCACGACGTCGAAGTTGCGGGGATGTAATTCATCGTAGATCATCCTGTCGCAACCGGCGAAACCGTTACGTTTAGATTTGTTTATCTGTGGTGAATTCCTTGAATAAGTGAACGAAGCAAAGTGAACTGTCGCCTCACACGCAAAACATAATACAACAACGCAACCACGATTCACTCTCAACCGTCGTTTCAAACACTATCGCCCACCCCTGTGACAAAGGCAACTTCTTTGCGAAGCGATGATTTGTTTGAAGCGTCGCGGAACAGATACCAACCCAACGGAACGGAGTGGAAAAAAAAAAGAACACCATTCTTCGCAGTACGGTGGCATAGCGGAGCGTGGAAAGTGTCGTCCGACAATAAAATGCAATTTGCGAACACCAATCGGTCCTAAGTGCATTCCGCAAGGCCACAAGCTGCACAGGATTCAACCGTCGATTTTCAAGGTGTTGTCTCACGGGAGAGGACGAGCATCCACGGAGTCATCTACCGTTTGTCCGAAAAAATCACCGTGATTCCAGAAACTCTCCTGCTTAGGGTGATCGCTGACGCAAAATCCGGTTAATGCAGCACGGATTGACGGGGCAACAAAAGGTAATTCTACCGAAAAGTTAACTTTGCCAGCGTGACATAACCAACAAAAAATCATACAGGTCATTGCGATCGAAGGACACGTGTGCGACCGACAGCGAAACTTCCACAGCCAGCGAAGGAACAATTTGGCCGATCCATCACTCCGGCGCCTACAAAGAAACCCCTATTGGGTAGGTCAATTGCGATCGAACAAACGTTTGATTAGCGCATATTAACGACGTTTGATTTGGCAGGGTTTTTCACCGGATCGAGAACTTCACCATCAGGATAGGGTTTAGAAGGACAAACCGGATACGAGGTCAGCGAGTGAATCGGATAGCATCGAGAAGCCCTTCAAGAACGAGGGTCCCACAGCTCCGAACGGTGTGCTTCCAGAGAGGCGAAAAGGAACGCAGCAGCTGAGTGGGACGAAACGGCGCTCACTGGTGCAGGAATCCAGAGGAAGAAAAGTTTTCCTGGTGAAGAAGAACATGAACGAGAACTATGCAGCTATCGTTACGGCAGCAAGACCGCGTTCACTGGAAGAAATGGTAGAAGTTTGCACGGGTACGACGAAACACGAATGCTCTTGAAGACAGCGCAGACCAATTCCGCACAGTGCGCTTCTGGAGCCGAACTTTGGAGCCGGTAACCGTCAACAGGGTGACAACGCTTCCTCAGCAACAACAACCACACCGCTACAACAGAGTTCAGTAGAAGTAGAGGAAAACATTCCGCAATACGAAGCAGAGGAAGAAGAATCACGTGATATTTGGCAGCACAGCATCGATGATCCTCAGAGCAAGTCAACGCGCTGGAGCTGAACCTGGAGAGCAAAACCTGGCGTCCGAGCAACAAGCGGAACGATCAGCCACCCAGATTTGGACAAAGTTCGTCGACACGAAGAAGCACGTCAGCAGTTCGGAAGGAACAACAATCTAGATTCCAGCCACAACGGCAGCAGTACATGCAGTTTCAGCAACGTCAGCCACAGCAACGCAGATAGCATGAAAGAACGCAGAGCTGGCAGCACGCCGAGAAATTCGAAACTCGAAGAAGCATTAGCTGACGCTCCTCAGCAAAGCCACTGACGGCAGCCAGAGCCAGCCAGATGGGAGGATAATCACCACGAGGAGCAGCAGGAATCTCCGCAACCAACGACCAATCATGGTTTCTGGAACGCGACGAAGACGGTCACAGGTTCATGGATTGCCCAAAACCGCAAGCAATTCTGTTCTGCTATCGATGCGGACGAAAAGGCTACTCACTTCGTAGCTGTTTCACGTGTCGAGCAGATGCGGAAACGGTCCGCGGGAACGACAATAGAGGGAACAGTTCTCCGCACCCTTCGGACATCCCTCCGAAATCTCAAAATTCCAGAACCTAGACTCAATTATCGTCAATCCCGGAAATGACAACCGTCCGCATGCAGTCGTAACGGTGCTAAGCGATGAACTAACAGCACTGCTTGACAGCGGAGCAAACTGCTCCTTGCTTGGAGGAAAGTTGGTCGACCTGGCGGAGAAATACGGTCTGCAGAAAGGAACAGTTATAGGCGGAATAAAACACGGATGGTAGAGGCACGCCATTCCTCTATTTCGTATACCTTCCGATCGTATACAATAACCGCAACGGGTTTTACCAGTACTGTTAGTACCCTCTATCCCGGACTGTATCATCCTTTCGAATGGACTTCTGGGACATGTATGGCGTTAAAGCGGTATGCTGCAAGGTAGAAGCGGATAAAGAGGAACCAGCGTTGAGTGCAAATGAGATGAGGCAGCTATCATCACAACAGAGAATGCGACTGGAGCATGCGATCCGAAAATTCCAAAAGCGGAAGCAGGCAGGTTTTGACGTACGAGACTGTAGAGCACCGCATCGACGTCGGAAATGCAACAGCGGAAGCAAAGGCATTATCCCATGTCGCCGTACGTTCTGCAGGAGGTGAACAAGTAGATCGACCGAATGATAGCGCTCGATTATATTGAAGAGGCACAGTTTTCCCCGTTGGTTACGGTAAAGAAGAAGACGGGACAGTATCGTGTCTGCTTGGATGCCCGGCATCTCAACTCCATTATGGTAAACGAAGGTTACCCTATTCCGCAGATCGCAGCAATCACCAACAACCTAGAAGCAGCAAATACATCTCGTCAGTGGACCATGATGCGTTCTGGCAGTTACCGCTACACCCTGGCTCGAGACAATTGAGGCCACGGTTCCATCCCGCGGACACTTCCAGTTCAAGGTCGTCCGTTTGGACTGTGTACAGCTAGTCAAGCCTTAGCGCGGCTGATGACGCACCTATTCGCCGATCTGGAACCTCTGGTGTTCAATTATCTAGACGACATCATCATCTGCTCTGAAACCTTTGAGGAACATATCGCGCTGCTGGAAGAGGTAGCCCGCCGATTGCGTTAAGCAAACCTGACAATACGTCGGAAAATCAATGTTCTGCAGGAAAAGCATAAGTCCTCGGTTACGTGATCGACGAGCAAGGCTGGCGAGTAGATGACGAGAAGACCAAGCTATAGTTCAGTTTCCAACCGACGTCAAGGAAAGGCAGCGGTTCTTAGGGAGTATGTTACTGGTACCGACGTTTCATCTCCCCTCCTCGGAGCTAGGCACCACTCACAAACCTGACATCAGCCAAGGTTAAATTCCGGTGGACTCCGTAGCAGAAGAAGGCTTCAAACTGAAAGCAGCTCTGGTCTCAGCGCCGGTGCTTGCAATGCCAAACTACCTAAACCATTCGCATAGCGTGCGATGCCAGTGACACTGCCATCGGGGCGGTCCTGACGCAAGATATCAACGGTGAAGAACATCCGATTAGTTACTTCTCGCAAAGCTGTCAGCGTCGGAGCGGAGATATTCCGTCACGGAGCGAGGTTTGGCGGTGATCCGAGCAATCGAAAAGTTTCGAGCATACGTGGAAGGGATTCTTCATCGCTGCGACCATGCAGCCCTCAGCTACCTTAAGTCAATGAAAATCCTACAGCTTTGATGAGAGCAGATGGTTACTGCGGCTAAACGCATTTGACTTCGAGATTCGTTACCGGAAAGGCTCAATCAACGTAGTACCGGATGCGCTCTCGAGAATAGTATCCGAAGCCGTTTTCACAGTGGATCAAGTGGTGGATCCGTGGTACAAGAAGCTGGTATATAGAGTAAATAGTGAAGGAGACAAGTTTCCGGATTTTCGTATCGCAAATGACACCTGTTCAAGAACTGTCGTTGCAAGGATGAAGTCGGAGCAGTATACCACAATGGAAACAAGTCGTTCCAAAGAAGAAAGAATGCTTCTGATCCGAGATTCCACGACGAGCCAGCGGCTGCACACCTAGGATTACAAGACTTGGCACAAACTACAAGCCCACGAT